>NW_027469174.1:300000-488026 GCF_051020765.1 Lasioglossum baleicum
AATCACGATCACGATTTATTAGAGCTTATGTCAGATTCGACGATTCTTCGTTTCAGAAGTGTATTTCTGTGCGGAATCGCTGTTTCGCGCGCTAGATCAGTGCATTTGCAGGCAAGTATGACAAATTGGAATAGAAACTCCGACCGCCAATCACGATCACGATTTATTAGAGCTTATGTCAGATTCGACGATTCTTCGTTTCAGAAGTGAATTTCTGTGCGGAATCGCTGTTTCGCGTGCTAGATCAGTGCATTTGCATGCAAATATGCGAAATTGGAGAGAAACTCCGACCAGGCAAGCACGATCACAATTTATTCGAGCCTATGTCAGTTTCGACATTCTTCGTTTCAGAAGTGTATTTCTGTGCGGAATCGCTGTTTCGCGCGCTAGATCAGTGCATTTGCATGCAAATATGCGAAATTGGCACGAAATCTCCGATTTGGCAAGCACGATCATGGTTTATTCGAGCTTATGTCAGATTCGACGATTATTCGTTTCACAAATGAATTTCTGTACGGAATCGCTGTTTAGCGTGCTAGATCAGTGCATTTGTATGCAAATATGCGAAATTGGTACAGAAACTCCGATTCGGCAAGCACGACCACGATTTATTCGAGCTTATGTCAGATTCGACGATTCTTCGTTTCAGAAGTGTATTACTGTGCGGAATCGCTGTTTCGCGTGCTATATCAGTGCAGTTGCATGCAAGTATGCGAAATTGGAATTGAAACTCCGACCCGGCAAGCACGATCACAATTTATTCGAGCTTATGTCAGATTCGACGATTCTTCGTTTCAGAAGTGTATTTCTGTGCGTAATCGCTGTTTCGCGGGCTAGATCAGTGCATTTGCATGCAAGTATGACAAATTGGAATAGAAACTCCGACCGGCAATCACGATCACGATTTATTCGAGCTTATGTCAGATTCGACGATTCTTCGTTTCAGAAGTGTATTTCTGTGCGGAATCGCTGTTTCGCGCCCTAGATCAGTGCATTTGCAGGCAAGTATGCCAAATTGGAATAGAAACTCCGATTCGGCAAGCACGATCACGATTTATTCGAGCTTATGTCAGATTCGACAATTATTCGTTTCACAAATGAATTTCTGTGCGGAATCGCTGTTTCGCGTAGTAGATCACTGCATTTGCAAGCAAGTATGCCAAATTGGAATAGAAACTCCGACCCGGCAAGCTCGATCACGATTTATTCGAGCTTATGTCAGATTCGACGATTCTTTGTTTCAGAAGTGTATTTCTGTGCGGAATCGCTGTTTCGCGTGCTAGATCAGTGCATTTGTATGCAGATATGCGAAATTGGCACGGAAACTCCGATTCGGCAAGCACGATCATGATTTATTCGAGCTTATGTCAGATTCGACGATTCTTCGTTCCAGAAGTGTATTTCTGTGCGGAATCGCTGTTTCGCGTGCTATATCAGTGCATTTGCATGCAAATATGCGAAATTGGACAGAAACTCCGACCAGGCAAGCACGATCACAATTTATTCGAGCCTATGTCAGATTCGACGATTCTTCGTTTCAGAAGTGTATTTATGTGCGGAATCGCTGTTTCGCGTGTTAGATCAGTGCATTTGCATGCAAACATTCCAAATTGGCACAGAAACTCCGATCCGCACAAACACGATCACGATTTATTCGAGCTTATGTCAGATTCGACGATTCTTCGTTTCAGAAGTGTATTTCTGTGCGTAATCGCTGTTTCGCGGGCTAGATCAGTGCATTTGCATGCAAGTATGACAAATTGGAATAGAAACTCCGACCGGCAATCACGATCACGATTTATTCGAGCTTATGTCAGATTCGACGATTCTTCGTTTCAGAAGTGTATTTCTGTGCGGAATCGCTGTTTCGCGCGCTAGATCAGTGCATTTGCAGGCAAGTATGCCAAATTGGAATAGAAACTCCGACACGACAAGCACGGTCACGATTTATTCGACGTTATGTCAGATTCGACGATTCTTCGTTTCAGAAGTGTATTTCTGTGCGGAATCGCTGTTTCGCGTGCTAGATCAGTGCATTTGCATGCAAATATGCGAAATTGGACAGAAACTCCGACCAGGCAAGCACAATCACAATTTATTCGAGCCTATGTCAGATTCGACGAGTCTTCGTTTCAGAAGTGTATTTCTGTGCGTAATCGCTGTTTCGCGCGCTAGATCAGTGCATTTGCATGCAAGTATGACAAATTGGAATAGAAACTCCGACCGCCAATCACGATCACGATTTATTAGAGCTTATGTCAGATTCGACGATTCTTCGTTTCAGAAGTGTATTTCTGTGCGGAATCGCTGTTTCGCGCGCTAGATCAGTGCATTTGCAGGCAAGTATGACAAATTGGAATAGAAACTCCGACCGCCAATCACGATCACGATTTATTAGAGCTTATGTCAGATTCGACGATTCTTCGTTTCAGAAGTGAATTTCTGTGCGGAATCGCTGTTTCGCGTGCTAGATCAGTGCATTTGCATGCAAATATGCGAAATTGGAGAGAAACTCCGACCAGGCAAGCACGATCACAATTTATTCGAGCCTATGTCAGTTTCGACATTCTTCGTTTCAGAAGTGTATTTCTGTGCGGAATCGCTGTTTCGCGCGCTAGATCAGTGCATTTGCATGCAAATATGCGAAATTGGCACGAAATCTCCGATTTGGCAAGCACGATCATGGTTTATTCGAGCTTATGTCAGATTCGACGATTATTCGTTTCACAAATGAATTTCTGTACGGAATCGCTGTTTAGCGTGCTAGATCAGTGCATTTGTATGCAAATATGCGAAATTGGTACAGAAACTCCGATTCGGCAAGCACGACCACGATTTATTCGAGCTTATGTCAGATTCGACGATTCTTCGTTTCAGAAGTGTATTACTGTGCGGAATCGCTGTTTCGCGTGCTATATCAGTGCAGTTGCATGCAAGTATGCGAAATTGGAATTGAAACTCCGACCCGGCAAGCACGATCACAATTTATTCGAGCCTATGTCAGATTCGACGATTATTCGTTTCACAAATGAATTTCTGTACGGAATCGCTGTTTAGCGTGCTAGATCAGTGCATTTGTATTCAAATATACGAAATTGGCACGGAAACTCCGATTCGGCAAGCACGACCACGATTTATTCGAGATTATGTCAGATTCGACGATTCTTCGTTTGAGAAGTGTATTTCTGTGCGGAATCGCTGTATCGCGCGCTAGATCAGTGCATTTGCATGCAAATATACGAAATTGGCACGAAAACTCCGATTCGGCAAGCACGATCACGATTTATTCGAGCTTATGTCAGATTCGACGATTATTTGTTTCACAAATGAATTTCTGTGCGGAATCGCCGTTTCGCGGGCTAGATCAGTGCATTTGCATGCAAACATGCCAAATTGGCACAGAAACTCCGACCCGTCAAGCACGATCACAATTTATTCGAGCCTATGTCAGATTCGACGATTCTTCGTTTCAGAAGTGTATTTCTGTGCGGAATCGCTGTTTCGCGTGCTAGATAAGTGCATTTATATGCAGATATGCGAAATTGGCACGGAAACTCCGATTTGGCAAGCACGATCACGATTTATTCGAGCTTACGTCAGATTCGACGATTCTTCGTTTCAGAAGTGTATTTCTGTGCGGAATCGCTGTTTCGCGCGCTAGATCAGTGCATTTGCATGCAAATATACGAAATTGGCACGAAAACTCCGATTCGGCAAGCACGATCACAATTTATTCGAGCCTATGTCAGATTCGACGATTCTTCGTTTCAGAAGTGTATTTCAGTGCGGAATCGCTGTTTCGCGTGCTAGATCAGTGCATTTGCATACAAGTATGAGAAATTGGAATAGAAACCACGACCCGGCAAGCACGATCACGATTTATTCGAGCTTATGTCAGATTCGACGATTCTTTGTTTCAGAAGTGTATTTCTGTGCGGAATCGCTGTTTCGCGTGCTAGATCAGTGCATTTGTATGCAGATTTGCGAAATTGGCACGGAAACTCCGATTCGGCAAGCACGATCACGATTTATACGAGCTTATGTCAGATTCGACGATTCTTCGTTTCAGAAGTGTATTTCTGTGCGGAATCGCTGTTTCGCGTGCTATATCAGTGCATTTGCATGCAAGTATGCGAAATTTTAATAGAAACTCCGACCCGGCAAGCACGATCACAATTTATTCGAGGTTATGTCAGATTCGACGATTCTTCGTTTCAGAAGTGTATTTCTGTGCGGAATCGCTGTTTCGCGTGCTAGATCAGTGCATTTGCATGCAAATATGCGAAATTGGACAGAAACTCCGACCAGGCAAGCACGATCACAATTTATTCGAGCCTATGTCAGATTCGACGATTCTTCGTTTCAGAAGTGTATTTCTGTGCGGAATCGCTGTTTCGCGTGCTATATCAGTGCATTTGCATGCAAATATGCGAAATTGGACAGAAACTCCGACCAGGCAAGCACGATCACAATTTATTCGAGCCTATGTCAGATTCGACGATTATTCGTTTCACAAATGAATTTCTGTGCGGAATCGCTGTTTCGCGTAGTAGATCACTGCATTTGCAAGCAAGTATGCCAAATTGGAATAGAAACTCCGACCCGGCAAGCTCGATCACGATTTATTCGAGCTTATGTCAGATTCGACGATTCTTTGTTTCAGAAGTGTATTTCTGTGCGGAATCGCTGTTTCGCGTGCTAGATCAGTGCATTTGTATGCAGATATGCGAAATTGGCACGGAAACTCCGATTCGGCAAGCACGATCATGATTTATTCGAGCTTATGTCAGATTCGACGATTCTTCGTTCCAGAAGTGTATTTCTGTGCGGAATCGCTGTTTCGCGTGCTATATCAGTGCATTTGCATGCAAATATGCGAAATTGGACAGAAACTCCGACCAGGCAAGCACGATCACAATTTATTCGAGCCTATGTCAGATTCGACGATTCTTCGTTTCAGAAGTGTATTTATGTGCGGAATCGCTGTTTCGCGTGTTAGATCAGTGCATTTGCATGCAAACATTCCAAATTGGCACAGAAACTCCGATCCGCACAAACACGATCACGATTTATTCGAGCTTATGTCAGATTCGACGATTCTTCGTTTCAGAAGTGTATTTCTGTGCGTAATCGCTGTTTCGCGGGCTAGATCAGTGCATTTGCATGCAAGTATGACAAATTGGAATAGAAACTCCGACCGGCAATCACGATCACGATTTATTCGAGCTTATGTCAGATTCGACGATTCTTCGTTTCAGAAGTGTATTTCTGTGCGGAATCGCTGTTTCGCGCGCTAGATCAGTGCATTTGCAGGCAAGTATGCCAAATTGGAATAGAAACTCCGACACGGCAAGCACGGTCACGATTTATTCGACGTTATGTCAGATTCGACGATTCTTCGTTTCAGAAGTGTATTTCTGTGCGGAATCGCTGTTTCGCGTGCTAGATCAGTGCATTTGCATGCAAATATGCGAAATTGGACAGAAACTCCGACCAGGCAAGCACGATCACAATTTATTCGAGCCTATGTCAGATTCGACGATTCTTCGTTTCAGAAGTGTATTTCTGTGCGTAATCGCTGTTTCGCGCGCTAGATCAGTGCATTTGCATGCAAGTATGACAAATTGGAATAGAAACTCCGACCGCCAATCACGATCACGATTTATTAGAGCTTATGTCAGATTCGACGATTCTTCGTTTCAGAAGTGTATTTCTGTGCGGAATCGCTGTTTCGCGCGCTAGATCAGTGCATTTGCAGGCAAGTATGACAAATTGGAATAGAAACTCCGACCGCCAATCACGATCACGATTTATTAGAGCTTATGTCAGATTCGACGATTCTTCGTTTCAGAAGTGTATTTCTGTGCGGAATCGCTGTTTCGCGTGCTAGATCAGTGCATTTGCATGCAAATATGCGAAATTGGACAGAAACTCCGACCAGGCAAGCACGATCACAATTTATTCGAGCCTATGTCAGTTTCGACGATTCTTCGTTTCAGAAGTGTATTTCAGTGCGGAATCGCTGTTTCGCGTGCTAGATCAGTGCATTTGCATACAAGTATGAGAAATTGGAATAGAAACCACGACCCGACAAGCACGATCGCGATTTAATCGAGCTTATGGCAGATTCGACGATTCTTCGTTTCAGAAGTGTATTTCTTTGCGGAATCGCTGTTTCGCGTGCTAGATCAGTGCATTTGCATGCAAATATGCGAAATTGGCACGAAAACTCCGATTCGGCAAGGACGATCACGATTTATTCGAGCTCATGTCAGATTCGACAATTATTCGTTTCACAAATGAATTTCTGTGCGGAATCGCTGTTTCGCGTAGTAGATCAGTGCATTTGCAAGCAAGTATGCCAAATTGGAATAGAAACTCCGACCCGGCAAGCACGATCACGATTTATTCGAGCTTATGTCAGATTCGACGATTCATTGTTTCAGAAGTGTATTTCTGTGCGGAATCGCTGTTTCGCGTGCTATATCAGTGCATTTGCATGCAAGTATGCGAAATTTTAATAGAAACTCCGACCCGGCAAGCACGATCACAATTTATTCGAGGTTATGTCAGATTCGACGATTCTTCGTTTCAGAAGTGTATTTCTGTGCGGAATCGCTGTTTCGCGTGCTAGATCAGTGCATTTGCATGCAAATATGCGAAATTGGACAGAAACTCCGACCAGGCAAGCACGATCACAATTTATTCGAGCCTATGTCAGATTCGACGATTCTTAGTTTCAGAAGTGTATTTCAGTGCGGAATCGCTGTTTCGCGTGCTAGATCAGTGCATTTGCATGCAAATATGCGAAATTGGCACGAAAACTCCGATTCGGCAAGCACGATCAAGATTTATTCGAGCTTATGTCAGATTCGACAATTATTCGTTTCACAAATGAATTTCTGTGCGGAATCGCTGTTTCGCGTAGTAGGTCAGTGCATTTGCAAGCAAGTATGCCAAATTGGAATAGAAACTCCGACCCGGCAAGCACGATCACGATTTATTCGAGCTTATGTCAGATTCGACGATTCTTTGTTTCAGAAGTGTATTTCTGTGCGGAATCGCTGTTTCGCGTGCTAGATCAGTGCATTTGTATGCAGATATGCGAAATTGGCACGGAAACTCCGATTCGGCAAGCACGATCATGATTTATTCGAGCTCATGTCAGATTCGACGATTCTTCGTTTCAGAAGTGTATTTCTGTGCGGAATCGCTGTTTCGCGTGCTATATCAGTGCATTTGCATGCAAGTATGCGAAATTGGAATAGAAACTCCGACCCGGCAAGCACGATCACAATTTATTCGAGCCTATGTCAGTTTCGACATTCTTCGTTTCAGAAGTGTATTTCTGTGCGGAATCGCTGTTTCGCGCGCTAGATCAGTGCATTTGCATGCAAATATGCGAAATTGGCACGAAATCTCCGATTTGGCAATCACGATCATGGTTTATTCGAGCTTATGTCAGATTCGACGATTCTTCGTTTCAGAAGTGTATTTCTGTGCGGAATCGCTGTTTCGCGCGCTAGATCAGTGCATTTGCAGGCAAGTATGCGAAATTGGACAGAAACTCCGACCAGGCAAGCACGATCACAATTTATTCGAGCCTATGTCAGATTCGACGATTCTTCGTTTCAGAAGTGTATTTCTGTGCGTAATCGCTGTTTCGCGCGCTAGATCAGTGCATTTGCATGCAAGTATGCGAAATTGGAATTGAAACTCCGACCGCCAATCACGATCACGATTTATTAGAGCTTATGTCAGATTCGACGATTCTTCGTTTCAGAAGTGTATTTCAGTGCGGAATCGCGGTTTCGCGCGCTAGATCAGTGCATTTGCAGGCAAGTATGCCAAATTGGAATAGAAACTCCGACACGGCAAGCACGGTCACGATTTATTCGACGTTATGTCAGATTCGACGATTCTTCGTTTCAGAAGTGTATTTCTGTGCGGAATCGCTGTTTCGCGTGCTAGATCAGTGCATTTGCATGCAAATATGCGAAATTGGACAGAAACTCCGACCAGGCAAGCACGATCACAATTTATTCGAGCCTATGTCAGATTCGACGATTCTTCGTTTCAGAAGTGTATTTCAGTGCGGAATCGCTGTTTCGCGTGCTAGATCAGTGCATTTGCATACAAGTATGAGAAATTGGAATAGAAAGCACGACCCGACAAGCACGATCGCGATTTAATCGAGCTTATGGCAGATTCGACGATTCTTCGTTTCAGAAGTGTATTTCTTTGCGGAATCGCTGTTTCGCGTGCTAGATCAGTGCATTTGCATGCAAATATGCGAAATTGGCACGAAAACTCCGATTCGGCAAGGACGATCACGATTTATTCGAGCTCATGTCAGATTCGACAATTATTCGTTTCACAAATGAATTTCTGTGCGGAATCGCTGTTTCGCGTAGTAGATCAGTGCATTTGCAAGCAAGTATGCCAAATTGGAATAGAAACTCCGACCCGGCAAGCACGATCACGATTTATTCGAGCTTATGTCAGATTCGACGATTCTTCGTTTCAGAAGTGTATTTCTGTGCGTAATCGCTGTTTCGCGGGCTAGATCAGTGCATTTGCATGCAAGTATGACAAATTGGAATAGAAACTCCGACCGGCAATCACGATCACGATTTATTCGAGCTTATGTCAGATTCGACGATTCTTCGTTTCAGAAGTGTATTTCTGTGCGGAATCGCTGTTTCGCGCGCTAGATCAGTGCATTTGCAGGCAAGTATGCCAAATTGGAATAGAAACTCCGACACGGCAAGCACGGTCACGATTTATTCGACGTTATGTCAGATTCGACGATTCTTCGTTTCAGAAGTGTATTTCTGTGCGGAATCGCTGTTTCGCGTGCTAGATCAGTGCATTTGCATGCAAATATGCGAAATTGGACAGAAACTCCGACCAGGCAAGCACGATCACAATTTATTCGAGCCTATGTCAGATTCGACGATTCTTCGTTTCAGAAGTGTATTTCTGTGCGTAATCGCTGTTTCGCGCGCTAGATCAGTGCATTTGCATGCAAGTATGACAAATTGGAATAGAAACTCCGACCGCCAATCACGATCACGATTTATTAGAGCTTATGTCAGATTCGACGATTCTTCGTTTCAGAAGTGTATTTCTGTGCGGAATCGCTGTTTCGCGCGCTAGATCAGTGCATTTGCAGGCAAGTATGACAAATTGGAATAGAAACTCCGACCGCCAATCACGATCACGATTTATTAGAGCTTATGTCAGATTCGACGATTCTTCGTTTCAGAAGTGTATTTCTGTGCGGAATCGCTGTTTCGCGTGCTAGATCAGTGCATTTGCATGCAAATATGCGAAATTGGACAGAAACTCCGACCAGGCAAGCACGATCACAATTTATTCGAGCCTATGTCAGTTTCGACGATTCTTCGTTTCAGAAGTGTATTTCAGTGCGGAATCGCTGTTTCGCGTGCTAGATCAGTGCATTTGCATACAAGTATGAGAAATTGGAATAGAAACCACGACCCGACAAGCACGATCGCGATTTAATCGAGCTTATGGCAGATTCGACGATTCTTCGTTTCAGAAGTGTATTTCTTTGCGGAATCGCTGTTTCGCGTGCTAGATCAGTGCATTTGCATGCAAATATGCGAAATTGGCACGAAAACTCCGATTCGGCAAGGACGATCACGATTTATTCGAGCTCATGTCAGATTCGACAATTATTCGTTTCACAAATGAATTTCTGTGCGGAATCGCTGTTTCGCGTAGTAGATCAGTGCATTTGCAAGCAAGTATGCCAAATTGGAATAGAAACTCCGACCCGGCAAGCACGATCACGATTTATTCGAGCTTATGTCAGATTCGACGATTCATTGTTTCAGAAGTGTATTTCTGTGCGGAATCGCTGTTTCGCGTGCTAGATCAGTGCATTTGTATGCAGATTTGCGAAATTGGCACGGAAACTCCGATTCGGCAAGCACGATCACGATTTATACGAGCTTATGTCAGATTCGACGATTCTTCGTTTCAGAAGTGTATTTCTGTGCGGAATCGCTGTTTCGCGTGCTATATCAGTGCATTTGCATGCAAGTATGCGAAATTTTAATAGAAACTCCGACCCGGCAAGCACGATCACAATTTATTCGAGGTTATGTCAGATTCGACGATTCTTCGTTTCAGAAGTGTATTTCTGTGCGGAATCGCTGTTTCGCGTGCTAGATCAGTGCATTTGCATGCAAATATGCGAAATTGGACAGAAACTCCGACCAGGCAAGCACGATCACAATTTATTCGAGCCTATGTCAGATTCGACGATTCTTAGTTTCAGAAGTGTATTTCAGTGCGGAATCGCTGTTTCGCGTGCTAGATCAGTGCATTTGCATGCAAATATGCGAAATTGGCACGAAAACTCCGATTCGGCAAGCACGATCAAGATTTATTCGAGCTTATGTCAGATTCGACAATTATTCGTTTCACAAATGAATTTCTGTGCGGAATCGCTGTTTCGCGTAGTAGGTCAGTGCATTTGCAAGCAAGTATGCCAAATTGGAATAGAAACTCCGACCCGGCAAGCACGATCACGATTTATTCGAGCTTATGTCAGATTCGACGATTCTTTGTTTCAGAAGTGTATTTCTGTGCGGAATCGCTGTTTCGCGTGCTAGATCAGTGCATTTGTATGCAGATATGCGAAATTGGCACGGAAACTCCGATTCGGCAAGCACGATCATGATTTATTCGAGCTCATGTCAGATTCGACGATTCTTCGTTTCAGAAGTGTATTTCTGTGCGGAATCGCTGTTTCGCGTGCTATATCAGTGCATTTGCATGCAAGTATGCGAAATTGGAATAGAAACTCCGACCCGGCAAGCACGATCACAATTTATTCGAGCCTATGTCAGTTTCGACATTCTTCGTTTCAGAAGTGTATTTCTGTGCGGAATCGCTGTTTCGCGCGCTAGATCAGTGCATTTGCATGCAAATATGCGAAATTGGCACGAAATCTCCGATTTGGCAATCACGATCATGGTTTATTCGAGCTTATGTCAGATTCGACGATTCTTCGTTTCAGAAGTGTATTTCTGTGCGGAATCGCTGTTTCGCGCGCTAGATCAGTGCATTTGCAGGCAAGTATGCGAAATTGGACAGAAACTCCGACCAGGCAAGCACGATCACAATTTATTCGAGCCTATGTCAGATTCGACGATTCTTCGTTTCAGAAGTGTATTTCTGTGCGTAATCGCTGTTTCGCGCGCTAGATCAGTGCATTTGCATGCAAGTATGCGAAATTGGAATTGAAACTCCGACCGCCAATCACGATCACGATTTATTAGAGCTTATGTCAGATTCGACGATTCTTCGTTTCAGAAGTGTATTTCAGTGCGGAATCGCGGTTTCGCGCGCTAGATCAGTGCATTTGCAGGCAAGTATGCCAAATTGGAATAGAAACTCCGACACGGCAAGCACGGTCACGATTTATTCGACGTTATGTCAGATTCGACGATTCTTCGTTTCAGAAGTGTATTTCTGTGCGGAATCGCTGTTTCGCGTGCTAGATCAGTGCATTTGCATGCAAATATGCGAAATTGGACAGAAACTCCGACCAGGCAAGCACGATCACAATTTATTCGAGCCTATGTCAGATTCGACGATTCTTCGTTTCAGAAGTGTATTTCAGTGCGGAATCGCTGTTTCGCGTGCTAGATCAGTGCATTTGCATACAAGTATGAGAAATTGGAATAGAAAGCACGACCCGACAAGCACGATCGCGATTTAATCGAGCTTATGGCAGATTCGACGATTCTTCGTTTCAGAAGTGTATTTCTTTGCGGAATCGCTGTTTCGCGTGCTAGATCAGTGCATTTGCATGCAAATATGCGAAATTGGCACGAAAACTCCGATTCGGCAAGGACGATCACGATTTATTCGAGCTCATGTCAGATTCGACAATTATTCGTTTCACAAATGAATTTCTGTGCGGAATCGCTGTTTCGCGTAGTAGATCAGTGCATTTGCAAGCAAGTATGCCAAATTGGAATAGAAACTCCGACCCGGCAAGCACGATCACGATTTATTCGAGCTTATGTCAGATTCGACGATTCTTTGTTTCAGAAGTGTATTTCTGTGCGGAATCGCTGTTTCGCGTGCTATATCAGTGCATTTGCATGCAAGTATGCGAAATTTTAATAGAAACTCCGACCCGGCAAGCACGACCACGATTTATTCGAGATTATGTCAGATTCGACGATTCTTCGTTTGAGAAGTGTATTTCTGTGCGGAATCGCTGTTTCGCGCGCTAGATCAGTGCATTTGCATGCAAATATACGAAATTGGCACGAAAACTCCGATTCGGCAAGCACGATCACGATTTATTCGAGCTTATGTCAGATTCGACGATTATTTGTTTCACAAATGAATTTCTGTGCGGAATCGCCGTTTCGCGGGCTAGATCAGTGCATTTGCATGCAAACATGCCAAATTGGCACAGAAACTCCGACTCGTCAAGCACGATCACAATTTATTCGAGCCTATGTAAGATTCGACGATTCTTCGTTTCAGAAGTGTATTTCTGTGCGGAATCGCTGTTTCGCGTGCTAGATCAGTGCATTTGAATGCAGATATGCGAAATTGGCACGGAAACTCCGATTTGGCAAGCACGATCACGATTTATTCGAGCTTACGTCAGATTCGACGATTCTTCGTTTCAGAAGTGTATTTCTGTGCGGAATCGCTGTTTCGCGCGCTAGATCAGTGCATTTGCAGGCAAGTATGCCAAATTGGAATAGAAACTCCGACACGGCAAGCACGATCACGATTTATTCGACGTTATGTCAGATTCGACGATTCTTCGTTTCAGAAGTGTATTTCTGTGCGGAATCGCTGTTTCGCGTGCTAGATCAGTGCATTTGCAGGCAAGTATGCCAAATTGGAATAGAAACTCCGACACGGCAAGCACGATCACGATTTATTCGACGTTATGTCAGATTCGACGATTCTTCGTTTCAGAAGTGTATTTATGTGCGGAATCGCTGTTTCGCGTGTTAGATCAGTGCATTTGCATGCAAACATTCCAAATTGGCACAGAAACTCCGATCCGCACAAACACGATCACGATTTATTCGAGCTTATGTCAGATTCGACGATTCTTCGTTTCAGAAGTGTATTTCAGTGCGGAATCGCTGTTTCGCGCGCTAGATCAGTGCATTTGCAGGCAAGTATGCCAAATTGGAATAGAAACTCCGACACGGCAAGCACGATCACAATTTATTCGAGCCTATGTCAGTTTCGACATTCTTCGTTTCAGAAGTGTATTTCTGTGCGGAATCGCTGTTTCGCGCGCTAGATCAGTGCATTTGCATGCAAATATGCGAAATTGGCACGAAATCTCCGATTTGGCAAGCACGATCATGGTTTATTCGAGCTTATGTCAGATTCGACGATTATTCGTTTCACAAATGAATTTCTGTACGGAATCGCTGTTTAGCGTGCTAGATCAGTGCATTTGTATGCAAATATGCGAAATTGGTACGGAAACTCCGATTCGGCAAGCACGACCATGATTTATTCGAGCTTATGTCAGATTCGACGATTCTTCGTTTCAGAAGTGTATTACTGTGCGGAATCGCTGTTTCGCGTGCTATATCAGTGCATTTGCATGCAAGTATGCGAAATTGGAATTGAAACTCGGACCCGGCAAGCACGATCACAATTTATTCGAGCCTATGTCAGATTCGACGATTATTCGTTTCACAAATGAATTTCTGTACGGAATCGCTGTTTAGCGTGCTAGATCAGTGCATTTGTATTCAAATATACGAAATTGGCACGGAAACTCCGATTCGGCAAGGACGATCACGATTTATTCGAGCTCATGTCAGATTCGACAATTATTCGTTTCACAAATGAATTTCTGTGCGGAATCGCTGTTTCGCGTAGTAGATCAGTGCATTTGCAAGCAAGTATGCCAAATTGGAATAGAAACTCCGACCCGGCAAGCACGATCACGATTTATTCGAGCTTATGTCAGATTCGACGATTCTTTGTTTCAGAAGTGTATTTCTGTGCGGAATCGCTGTTTCGCGTGCTAGATCAGTGCATTTGTATGCAGATTTGCGAAATTGGCACGGAAACTCCGATTCGGCAAGCACGATCACGATTTATACGAGCTTATGTCAGATTCGACGATTCTTCGTTTCAGAAGTGTATTTCTGTGCGGAATCGCTGTTTCGCGTGCTATATCAGTGCATTTGCATGCAAGTATGCGAAATTTTAATAGAAACTCCGACCCGGCAAGCACGATCACAATTTATTCGAGGTTATGTCAGATTCGACGATTCTTCGTTTCAGAAGTGTATTTCTGTGCGGAATCGCTGTTTCGCGTGCTAGATCAGTGCATTTGCATGCAAATATGCGAAATTGGACAGAAACTCCGACCAGGCAAGCACGATCACAATTTATTCGAGCCTATGTCAGATTCGACGATTCTTAGTTTCAGAAGTGTATTTCAGTGCGGAATCCCTGTTTCGCGTGCTAGATCAGTGCATTTGCATGCAAATATGCGAAATTGGCACGAAAACTCCGATTCGGCAAGCACGATCAAGATTTATTCGAGCTTATGTCAGATTCGACAATTATTCGTTTCACAAATGAATTTCTGTGCGGAATCGCTGTTTCGCGTAGTAGGTCAGTGCATTTGCAAGCAAGTATGCCAAATTGGAATAGAAACTCCGACCCGGCAAGCACGATCACGATTTATTCGAGCTTATGTCAGATTCGACGATTCTTTGTTTCAGAAGTGTATTTCTGTGCGGAATCGCTGTTTCGCGTGCTAGATCAGTGCATTTGTATGCAGATATGCGAAATTGGCACGGAAACTCCGATTCGGCAAGCACGATCATGATTTATTCGAGCTCATGTCAGATTCGACGATTCTTCGTTTCAGAAGTGTATTTCTGTGCGGAATCGCTGTTTCGCGTGCTATATCAGTGCATTTGCATGCAAGTATGCGAAATTGGAATAGAAACTCCGACCCGGCAAGCACGATCACAATTTATTCGAGCCTATGTCAGTTTCGACATTCTTCGTTTCAGAAGTGTATTTCTGTGCGGAATCGCTGTTTCGCGCGCTAGATCAGTGCATTTGCATGCAAATATGCGAAATTGGCACGAAATCTCCGATTTGGCAATCACGATCATGGTTTATTCGAGCTTATGTCAGATTCGACGATTCTTCGTTTCAGAAGTGTATTTCTGTGCGGAATCGCTGTTTCGCGCGCTAGATCAGTGCATTTGCAGGCAAGTATGCGAAATTGGACAGAAACTCCGACCAGGCAAGCACGATCACAATTTATTCGAGCCTATGTCAGATTCGACGATTCTTCGTTTCAGAAGTGTATTTCTGTGCGTAATCGCTGTTTCGCGCGCTAGATCAGTGCATTTGCATGCAAGTATGCGAAATTGGAATTGAAACTCCGACCGCCAATCACGATCACGATTTATTAGAGCTTATGTCAGATTCGACGATTCTTCGTTT
This sequence comes from Lasioglossum baleicum, assembly GCF_051020765.1. Lineage (NCBI taxonomy): Eukaryota > Metazoa > Arthropoda > Insecta > Hymenoptera > Halictidae > Lasioglossum > Lasioglossum baleicum. The sequence goes on from NW_027469174.1 coordinate 315,514, forward strand.
CAGAAGTGTATTTCAGTGCGGAATCGCTGTTTCGCGCGCTAGATCAGTGCATTTGCAGGCAAGTATGCCAAATTGGAATAGAAACTCCGACACGGCAAGCACGGTCACGATTTATTCGACGTTATGTCAGATTCGACGATTCTTCGTTTCAGAAGTGTATTTCTGTGCGGAATCGCTGTTTCGCGTGCTAGATCAGTGCATTTGCATGCAAATATGCGAAATTGGACAGAAACTCCGACCAGGCAAGCACGATCACAATTTATTCGAGCCTATGTCAGATTCGACGATTCTTCGTTTCTGAAGTGTATTTCAGTGCGGAATCGCTGTTTCGCGTGCTAGATCAGTGCATTTGCATACAAGTATGAGAAATTGGAATAGAAAGCACGACCCGACAAGCACGATCGCGATTTAATCGAGCTTATGGCAGATTCGACGATTCTTCGTTTCAGAAGTGTATTTCTTTGCGGAATCGCTGTTTCGCGTGCTAGATCAGTGCATTTGCATGCAAATATGCGAAATTGGCACGAAAACTCCGATTCGGCAAGGACGATCACGATTTATTCGAGCTCATGTCAGATTCGACAATTATTCGTTTCACAAATGAATTTCTGTGCGGAATCGCTGTTTCGCGTAGTAGATCAGTGCATTTGCAAGCAAGTATGCCAAATTGGAATAGAAACTCCGACCCGGCAAGCACGATCACGATTTATTCGAGCTTATGTCAGATTCGACGATTCTTTGTTTCAGAAGTGTATTTCTGTGCGGAATCGCTGTTTCGCGTGCTATATCAGTGCATTTGCATGCAAGTATGCGAAATTTTAATAGAAACTCCGCCCCGGCAAGCACGACCACGATTTATTCGAGATTATGTCAGATTCGACGATTCTTCGTTTGAGAAGTGTATTTCTGTGCGGAATCGCTGTTTCGCGCGCTAGATCAGTGCATTTGCATGCAAATATACGAAATTGGCACGAAAACTCCGATTCGGCAATCACGATCACGATTTATTCGAGCTTATGTCAGATTCGACGATTATTTGTTTCACAAATGAATTTCTGTGCGGAATCGCCGTTTCGCGGGCTAGATCAGTGCATTTGCATGCAAACATGCCAAATTGGCACAGAAACTCCGACTCGTCAAGCACGATCACAATTTATTCGAGCCTATGTAAGATTCGACGATTCTTCGTTTCAGAAGTGTATTTCTGTGCGGAATCGCTGTTTCGCGTGCTAGATCAGTGCATTTGAATGCAGATATGCGAAATTGGCACGGAAACTCCGATTTGGCAAGCACGATCACGATTTATTCGAGCTTACGTCAGATTCGACGATTCTTCGTTTCAGAAGTGTATTTCTGTGCGGAATCGCTGTTTCGCGCGCTAGATCAGTGCATTTGCAGGCAAGTATGCCAAATTGGAATAGAAACTCCGACACGGCAAGCACGATCACGATTTATTCGACGTTATGTCAGATTCGACGATTCTTCGTTTCAGAAGTGTATTTCTGTGCGGAATCGCTGTTTCGCGTGCTAGATCAGTGCATTTGCAGGCAAGTATGCCAAATTGGAATAGAAACTCCGACACGGCAAGCACGATCACGATTTATTCGACGTTATGTCAGATTCGACGATTCTTCGTTTCAGAAGTGTATTTATGTGCGGAATCGCTGTTTCGCGTGTTAGATCAGTGCATTTGCATGCAAACATTCCAAATTGGCACAGAAACTCCGATCCGCACAAACACGATCACGATTTATTCGAGCTTATGTCAGATTCGACGATTCTTCGTTTCAGAAGTGTATTTCAGTGCGGAATCGCTGTTTCGCGCGCTAGATCAGTGCATTTGCAGGCAAGTATGCCAAATTGGAATAGAAACTCCGACACGGCAAGCACGATCACAATTTATTCGAGCCTATGTCAGTTTCGACATTCTTCGTTTCAGAAGTGTATTTCTGTGCGGAATCGCTGTTTCGCGCGCTAGATCAGTGCATTTGCATGCAAATATGCGAAATTGGCACGAAATCTCCGATTTGGCAAGCACGATCATGGTTTATTCGAGCTTATGTCAGATTCGACGATTATTCGTTTCACAAATGAATTTCTGTACGGAATCGCTGTTTAGCGTGCTAGATCAGTGCATTTGCATGCAAGTATGCGAAATTGGAATTGAAACTCGGACCCGGCAAGCACGATCACAATTTATTCGAGCCTATGTCAGTTTCGACATTCTTCGTTTCAGAAGTGTATTTCTGTGCGGAATCGCTGTTTCGCGCGCTAGATCAGTGCATTTGCATGCAAATATGCGAAATTGGCACGAAATCTCCGATTTGGCAAGCACGATCATGATTTATTCGAGCTTATGTCAGATTCGACGATTCTTCGTTTCAGAAGTGTATTACTGTGCGGAATCGCTGTTTCGCGTGCTATATCAGTGCATTTGCATGCAAGTATGCGAAATTGGAATTGAAACTCGGACCCGGCAAGCACGATCACAATTTATTCGAGCCTATGTCAGATTCGACGATTATTCGTTTCACAAATGAATTTCTGTACGGAATCGCTGTTTAGCGTGCTAGATCAGTGCATTTGTATTCAAATATACGAAATTGGCACGGAAACTCCGATTCGGCAAGCACGACCACGATTTATTCGAGATTATGTCAGATTCGACGATTCTTCGTTTGAGAAGTGTATTTCTGTGCGGAATCGCTGTCTCGCGCGCTAGATCAGTGCATTTGCATGCAAATATACGAAATTGGCACGAAAACTCCGATTCGGCAAGCACGATCACGATTTATTCGAGCTTATGTCAGATTCGACGATTATTTGTTTCACAAATGAATTTCTGTGCGGAATCGCTGTTTAGCGTGCTAGATCAGTGCATTTGTATGCAAATATGCGAAATTGGTACGGAAACTCCGATTCGGCAAGCACGACCACAATTTATTCGAGCTTATGTCAGATTCGACGATTCTTCGTTTCAGACGTGTATTACTGTGCGGAATCGCTGTTTCGCGTGCTATATCAGTGCAATTTGCATGCAAGTATGCGAAATTGGAATTGAAACTCCGACCCGGCAAGCACGATCACAATTTATTCGAGCCTATGTCAGATTCGACTATTATTCGTTTCACAAATGAATTTCTGTACGGAATCGCTGTTTAGCGTGCTAGATCAGTGCATTTGCATGCAAACATGCCAAATTGGCACAGAAACTCCGACCCGTCAAGCACGATCACAATTTATTCGAGCCTATGTCAGATTCGACGATTCTTCGTTTCAGAAGTGTATTTCTGTGCGGAATCGCTGTTTAGCGTGCTAGATCAGTGCATTTGTATGCAAATATGCGAAATTGGTACGGAAACTCCGATTCGGCAAGCACGACCATGATTTATTCGAGCTTATGTCAGATTCGACGATTCTTCGTTTCAGAAGTGTATTACTGTGCGGAATCGCTGTTTCGCGTGCTATATCAGTGCATTTGCATGCAAGTATGCGAAATTGGAATTGAAACTCGGACCCGGCAAGCACGATCACAATTTATTCGAGCCTATGTCAGATTCGAACGATTATTCGTTTCACAAATGAATTTCTGTACGGAATCGCTGTTTAGCGTGCTAGATCAGTGCATTTGTATTCAAATATACGAAATTGGCACGGAAACTCCGATTCGGCAAGCACGACCACGATTTATTCGAGATTATGTCAGATTCGACGATTCTTCGTTTGAGAAGTGTATTTCTGTGCGGAATCGCTGTCTCGCGCGCTAGATCAGTGCATTTGCATGCAAATATACGAAATTGGCACGAAAACTCCGATTCGGCAAGCACGATCACGATTTATTCGAGCTTATGTCAGATTCGACGATTATTTGTTTCACAAATGAATTTCTGTGCGGAATCGCTGTTTAGCGTGCTAGATCAGTGCATTTGTATGCAAATATGCGAAATTGGTACGGAAACTCCGATTCGGCAAGCACGACCACGATTTATTCGAGCTTATGTCAGATTCGACGATTCTTCGTTTCAGAAGTGTATTACTGTGCGGAATCGCTGTTTCGCGTGCTATATCAGTGCATTTGCATGCAAGTATGCGAAATTGGAATTGAAACTCCGACCCGGCAAGCACGATCACAATTTATTCGAGCCTATGTCAGATTCGACTATTATTCGTTTCACAAATGAATTTCTGTACGGAATCGCTGTTTAGCGTGCTAGATCAGTGCATTTGCATGCAAACATGCCAAATTGGCACAGAAACTCCGACCCGTCAAGCACGATCACAATTTATTCGAGCCTATGTCAGATTCGACGATTCTTCGTTTCAGAAGTGTATTTCTGTGCGGAATCGCTGTTTCGCGTGCTAGATCAGTGCATTTGTATGCAGATATGCGAAATTGGCACGGAAACTCCGATTTGGCAAGCACGATCACGATTTATTCGAGCTTACGTCAGATTCGACGATTCTTCGTTTCAGAAGTGTATTTCTGTGCGGAATCGCTGTTTCGCGCGCTAGATCAGTGCATTTGCAGGCAAGTATGCCAAATTGGAATAGAAACTCCGACACGGCAAGCACGATCACGATTTATTCGACGTTATGTCAGATTCGACGATTCTTCGTTTCAGAATTGTATTTCTGTGCGGAATCGCTGTTTCGCGTGTTAGATCAGTGCATTTGCATGCAAACATTCCAAATTATCACAGAAACTCCGATCCGCACAAACACGATCACGATTTATTCGAGCTTATGTCAGATTCGACGATTCTTCGTTTCAGAAGTGTATTACTGTGCGGAATCGCTGTTTCGTGTGCTATATCAGTGCATTTGCATGCAAGTATGCGAAATTGGAATTGAAACTCCGACCCGGCAAGCACGATCACAATTTATTCGAGCCTATGTCAGATTCGACGATTATTCGTTTCACAAATGAATTTCTGTACGGAATCGCTGTTTAGCGTGCTAGATCAGTGCATTTGTATTCAAATATACGAAATTGGCACGGAAACTCCGATTCGGCAAGCACGACCACGATTTATTCGAGATTATGTCAGATTCGACGATTCTTCGTTTGAGAAGTGTATTTCTGTGCGGAATCGCTGTCTCGCGCGCTAGATCAGTGCATTTGCATGCAAATATACGAAATTGGCACGAAAACTCCGATTCGGCAAGCACGATCACGATTTATTCGAGCTTATGTCAGATTCGACGATTATTTGTTTCACAAATGAATTTCTGTGCGGAATCGCCGTTTCGCTGGCTAGATCAGTGCATTTGCATGCAAACATGCCAAATTGGCACAGAAACTCCGACCCGTCAAGCACGATCACAATTTATTCGAGCCTATGTCAGATTCGACGATTCTTCGTTTCAGAAGTGTATTTCTGTGCGGAATCGCTGTTTCGCGTGCTAGATAAGTGCATTTATATGCAGATATGCGAAATTGGCACGGAAACTCCGATTTGGCAAGCACGATCACGATTTATTCGAGCTTACGTCAGATTCGACGATTCTTCGTTTCAGAAGTGTATTTCTGTGCGGAATCGCTGTTTCGCGCGCTAGATCAGTGCATTTGCATGCAAATATACGAAATTGGCACGAAAACTCCGATTCGGCAAGCACGATCACAATTTATTCGAGCCTATGTCAGATTCGACGATTCTTCGTTTCAGAAGTGTATTTCAGTGCGGAATCGCTGTTTCGCGTGCTAGATCAGTGCATTTGCATACAAGTATGAGAAATTGGAATAGAAACTCCGACCCGGCAAGCACGATCACGATTTATTCGAGCTTATGTCAGATTCGACGATTCTTTGTTTCAGAAGTGTATTTCTGTGCGGAATCGCTGTTTCGCGTGCTAGATCAGTGCATTTGCATGCAAATATGCGAAATTGGACAGAAACTCCGACCAGGCAAGCACGATCACAATTTATTCGAGCCTATGTCAGATTCGACGATTCTTCGTTTCAGAAGTGTATTTCTGTGCGTAATCGCTGTTTCGCGCGCTAGATCAGTGCATTTGCATGCAAGTATGACAAATTGGAATAGAAACTCCGACCGCCAATCACGATCACGATTTATTAGAGCTTATGTCAGATTCGACGATTCTTCGTTTCAGAAGTGTATTTCAGTGCGGAATCGCAGTTTCGCGTGCTAGATCAGTGCATTTGCATGCAAATATGCGAAATTGGACAGAAACTCCGACCAGGCAAGCACGATCACAATTTATTCGAGCCTATGTCAGATTCGACGATTCTTCGTTTCAGAAGTGTATTTCAGTGCGGAATCGCTGTTTCGCGTGCTAGATCAGTGCATTTGCATACAAGTATGCCAAATTGGTATAGAAACTCCGACACGGCAAGCACGATCACGATTTATTCGACGTTATGTCAGATTCGACGATTCTTCGTTTCAGAAGTGTACTTCTGTGCGGAATCGCTGTTTCGCGTGCTAGATCAGTGCATTTGCATGCAAATATGCGAAATTGGACAGAAACTCCGACCAGGCAAGCACGATCACAATTTATTCGAGCCTATGTCAGATTCGACGATTCTTCGTTTCAGAAGTGTATTTCAGTGCGGAATCGCTGTTTCGCGTGCTAGATCAGTGCATTTGCATGTAAATATGCGAAATTGGCACGAAAACTCCGATTCGGCAAGCACGATCACGATTTATTCGAGCTTATGTCAGATTCGACAATTATTCGTTTCACAAATGAATTTCTGTGCGGAATCGCTGTTTCGCGTAGTAGATCACTGCATTTGCAAGCAAGTATGCCAAATTGGAATAGAAACTCCGACCCGGCAAGCTCGATCACGATTTATTCGAGCTTATGTCAGATTCGACGATTCTTTGTTTCAGAAGTGTATTTCTGTGCGGAATCGCTGTTTCGCGTGCTAGATAAGTGCATTTGTATGCAGATATGCGAAATTGGCACGGAAACTCCGATTCGGCAAGCACGATCATGATTTATTCGAGCTTATGTCAGATTCGACAATTCTTCGTTCCAGAAGTGTATTTCTGTGCGGAATCGCTGTTTCGCGTGCTATATCAGTGCATTTGCATGCAAATATGCGAAATTGGACAGAAACTCCGACCAGGCAAGCACGATCACAATTTATTCGAGCCTATGTCAGATTCGACGATTCTTCGTTTCAGAAGTGTATTTATGTGCGGAATCGCTGTTTCGCGTGTTAGATCAGTGCATTTGCATGCAAACATTCCAAATTGGCACAGAAACTCCGATCCGCACAAACACGATCACGATTTATTAGAGCTTATGTCAGATTCGACGATTCTTCGTTTCAGAAGTGTATTTCTGTGCGTAATCGCTGTTTCGCGGGCTAGATCAGTGCATTTGCATGCAAGTATGACAAATTGGAATAGAAACTCCGACCGCCAATCACGATCACGATTTATTAGAGCTTATGTCAGATTCGACGATTCTTCGTTTCAGAAGTGTATTTCTGTGCGGAATCGCTGTTTCGCGTGCTAGATCAGTGCATTTGCATGTAAATATGCGAAATTGGCACGAAAACTCCGATTCGGCAAGCACGATCACGATTTATTCGAGCTTATGTCAGATTCGACAATTATTCGTTTCACAAATGAATTTCTGTGCGGAATCGCTGTTTCGCGTAGTAGATCACTGCATTTGCAAGCAAGTATGCCAAATTGGAATAGAAACTCCGACCCGGCAAGCTCGATCACGATTTATTCGAGCTTATGTCAGATTCGACGATTCTTTGTTTCAGAAGTGTATTTCTGTGCGGAATCGCTGTTTCGCGTGCTAGATCAGTGCATTTGTATGCAGATATGCGAAATTGGCACGGAAACTCCGATTCGGCAAGCACGATCATGATTTATTCGAGCTTATGTCAGATTCGACAATTCTTCGTTCCAGAAGTGTATTTCTGTGCGGAATCGCTGTTTCGCGTGCTATATCAGTGCATTTGCATGCAAATATGCGAAATTGGACAGAAACTCCGACCAGGCAAGCACGATCACAATTTATTCGAGCCTATGTCAGATTCGACGATTCTTCGTTTCAGAAGTGTATTTATGTGCGGAATCGCTGTTTCGCGTGTTAGATCAGTGCATTTGCATGCAAACATTCCAAATTGGCACAGAAACTCCGATCCGCACAAACACGATCACGATTTATTCGAGCTTATGTCAGATTCGACGATTCTTCGTTTCAGAAGTGTATTTCTGTGCGTAATCGCTGTTTCGCGGGCTAGATCAGTGCATTTGCATGCAAGTATGACAAATTGGAATAGAAACTCCGACCGGCAATCACGATCACGATTTATTCGAGCTTATGTCAGATTCGACGATTCTTCGTTTCAGAAGTGTATTTCAGTGCGGAATCGCTGTTTCGCGCGCTAGATCAGTGCATTTGTATGCAGATATGCGAAATTGGCACGGAAACTCCGATTCGGCAAGCACGATCATGATTTATTCGAGCTCATGTCAGATTCGACGATTCTTCGTTTCAGAAGTGTATTTCTGTGCGGAATCGCTGTTTCGCGTGCTATATCAGTGCATTTGCATGCAAGTATGCGAAATTGGAATTGAAACTCCGACCGCCAATCACGATCACGATTTATTAGAGCTTATGTCAGATTCGACGATTCTTCGTTTCAGAAGTGTATTTCAGTGCGGAATCGCTGTTTCGCGCGCTAGATCAGTGCATTTGCAGGCAAGTATGCGAAATTGGACAGAAACTCCGACCAGGCAAGCACGATCACAATTTATTCGAGCCTATGTCAGATTCGACGATTCTTCGTTTCAGAAGTGTATTTCTGTGCGTAATCGCTGTTTCGCGCGCTAGATCAGTGCATTTGCATGCAAGTATGCGAAATTGGAATTGAAACTCCGACCGCCAATCACGATCACGATTTATTAGAGCTTATGTCAGATTCGACGATTCTTCGTTTCAGAAGTGTATTTCAGTGCGGAATCGCTGTTTCGCGCGCTAGATCAGTGCATTTGCAGGCAAGTATGCCAAATTGGAATAGAAACTCCGACACGGCAAGCACGGTCACGATTTATTCGACGTTATGTCAGATTCGACGATTCTTCGTTTCAGAAGTGTATTTCTGTGCGGAATCGCTGTTTCGCGTGCTAGATCAGTGCATTTGCATGCAAATATGCGAAATTGGACAGAAACTCCGACCAGGCAAGCACGATCACAATTTATTCGAGCCTATGTCAGATTCGACGATTCTTCGTTTCAGAAGTGTATTTCAGTGCGGAATCGCTGTTTCGCGTGCTAGATCAGTGCATTTGCATACAAGTATGAGAAATTGGAATAGAAAGCACGACCCGACAAGCACGATCGCGATTTAATCGAGCTTATGGCAGATTCGACGATTCTTCGTTTCAGAAGTGTATTTCTTTGCGGAATCGCTGTTTCGCGTGCTAGATCAGTGCATTTGCATGCAAATATGCGAAATTGGCACGAAAACTCCGATTCGGCAAGGACGATCACGATTTATTCGAGCTCATGTCAGATTCGACAATTATTCGTTTCACAAATGAATTTCTGTGCGGAATCGCTGTTTCGCGTAGTAGATCAGTGCATTTGCAAGCAAGTATGCCAAATTGGAATAGAAACTCCGACCCGGCAAGCACGACCACGATTTATTCGAGATTATGTCAGATTCGACGATTCTTCGTTTGAGAAGTGTATTTCTGTGCGGAATCGCTGTTTCGCGCGCTAGATCAGTGCATTTGCATGCAAATATACGAAATTGGCACGAAAACTCCGATTCGGCAAGCACGATCACGATTTATTCGAGCTTATGTCAGATTCGACGATTATTTGTTTCACAAATGAATTTCTGTGCGGAATCGCCGTTTCGCGGGCTAGATCAGTGCATTTGCATGCAAACATGCCAAATTGGCACAGAAACTCCGACTCGTCAAGCACGATCACAATTTATTCGAGCCTATGTAAGATTCGACGATTCTTCGTTTCAGAAGTGTATTTCTGTGCGGAATCGCTGTTTCGCGTGCTAGATCAGTGCATTTGAATGCAGATATGCGAAATTGGCACGGAAACTCCGATTTGGCAAGCACGATCACGATTTATTCGAGCTTACGTCAGATTCGACGATTCTTCGTTTCAGAAGTGTATTTCTGTGCGGAATCGCTGTTTCGCGCGCTAGATCAGTGCATTTGCAGGCAAGTATGCCAAATTGGAATAGAAACTCCGACACGGCAAGCACGATCACGATTTATTCGACGTTATGTCAGATTCGACGATTCTTCGTTTCAGAAGTGTATTTCTGTGCGGAATCGCTGTTTCGCGTGCTAGATCAGTGCATTTGCAGGCAAGTATGCCAAATTGGAATAGAAACTCCGACACGGCAAGCACGATCACGATTTATTCGACGTTATGTCAGATTCGACGATTCTTCGTTTCAGAAGTGTATTTATGTGCGGAATCGCTGTTTCGCGTGTTAGATCAGTGCATTTGCATGCAAACATTCCAAATTGGCACAGAAACTCCGATCCGCACAAACACGATCACGATTTATTCGAGCTTATGTCAGATTCGACGATTCTTCGTTTCAGAAGTGTATTTCAGTGCGGAATCGCTGTTTCGCGCGCTAGATCAGTGCATTTGCAGGCAAGTATGCCAAATTGGAATAGAAACTCCGACACGGCAAGCACGATCACAATTTATTCGAGCCTATGTCAGTTTCGACATTCTTCGTTTCAGAAGTGTATTTCTGTGCGGAATCGCTGTTTCGCGCGCTAGATCAGTGCATTTGCATGCAAATATGCGAAATTGGCACGAAATCTCCGATTTGGCAAGCACGATCATGGTTTATTCGAGCTTATGTCAGATTCGACGATTATTCGTTTCACAAATGAATTTCTGTACGGAATCGCTGTTTAGCGTGCTAGATCAGTGCATTTGTATGCAAATATGCGAAATTGGTACGGAAACTCCGATTCGGCAAGCACGACCATGATTTATTCGAGCTTATGTCAGATTCGACGATTCTTCGTTTCAGAAGTGTATTACTGTGCGGAATCGCTGTTTCGCGTGCTATATCAGTGCATTTGCATGCAAGTATGCGAAATTGGAATTGAAACTCGGACCCGGCAAGCACGATCACAATTTATTCGAGCCTATGTCAGATTCGACGATTATTCGTTTCACAAATGAATTTCTGTACGGAATCGCTGTTTAGCGTGCTAGATCAGTGCATTTGTATTCAAATATACGAAATTGGCACGGAAACTCCGATTCGGCAAGCACGACCACGATTTATTCGAGATTATGTCAGATTCGACGATTCTTCGTTTGAGAAGTGTATTTCTGTGCGGAATCGCTGTCTCGCGCGCTAGATCAGTGCATTTGCATGCAAATATACGAAATTGGCACGAAAACTCCGATTCGGCAAGCACGATCACGATTTATTCGAGCTTATGTCAGATTCGACGATTATTTGTTTCACAAATGAATTTCTGTGCGGAATCGCTGTTTAGCGTGCTAGATCAGTGCATTTGTATGCAAATATGCGAAATTGGTACGGAAACTCCGATTCGGCAAGCACGACCACGATTTATTCGAGCTTATGTCAGATTCGACGATTCTTCGTTTCAGAAGTGTATTACTGTGCGGAATCGCTGTTTCGCGTGCTATATCAGTGCATTTGCATGCAAGTATGCGAAATTGGAATTGAAACTCCGACCCGGCAAGCACGATCACAATTTATTCGAGCCTATGTCAGATTCGACGATTATTCGTTTCACAAATGAATTTCTGTACGGAATCGCTGTTTAGCGTGCTAGATCAGTGCATTTGTATTCAAATATACGAAATTGGCACGGAAACTCCGATTCGGCAAGCACGACCACGATTTATTCGAGATTATGTCAGATTCGACGATTCTTCGTTTGAGAAGTGTATTTCTGTGCGGAATCGCTGTTTCGCGGGCTAGATCAGTGCATTTGCATGCAAACATGCCAAATTGGCACAGAAACTCCGACCCGTCAAGCACGATCACAATTTATTCGAGCCTATGTCAGATTCGACGATTCTTCGTTTCAGAAGTGTATTTCTGTGCGGAATCGCTGTTTCGCGTGCTAGACCAGTGCATTTGTATGCAGATATGCGAACTTGGCACGGAAACTCCGATTTGGCAAGCACGATCACGATTTATTCGAGCTTACGTCAGATTCGACGATTCTTCGTTTCAGAAGTGTATTTCTGAGCGGAATCGCTGTTTCGCGCGCTAGATCAGTGCATTTGCAGGCAAGTATGCCAAATTGGAATAGAAACTCCGACACGGCAAGCACGATCACGATTTATTCGACGTTATGTCAGATTCGACGATTCTTCGTTTCAGAATTGTATTTCTGTGCGGAATCGCTGTTTCGCGTGTTAGATCAGTGCATTTGCATGCAAACATTCCAAATTATCACAGAAACTCCGATCCGCACAAACACGATCACGATTTATTCGAGCTTATGTCAGATTCGACGATTCTTCGTTTCAGAAGTGTATTTCAGTGCGGAATCGCTGTTTCGCGCGCTAGATCAGTGCATTTGCAGGCAGGTATGCCAAATTGGAATAGAAACTCCGACACGGCAAGCACGGTCACGATTTATTCGACGTTATGTCAGATTCGACGATTCTTCGTTTCAGAAGTGTATTTCTGTGCGGAATCGCTGTTTCGCGTGCTAGATCAGTGCATTTGCATGCAAATATGCGAAATTGGACAGAAACTCCGACCAGGCAAGCACGATCACAATTTATTCGAGCCTATGTCAGTTTCGACATTCTTCGTTTCAGAAGTGTATTTCTGTGCGGAATCGCTGTTTCGCGCGCTAGATCAGTGCATTTGCATGCAAATATGCGAAATTGGCACGAAATCTCCGATTTGGCAAGCACGATCATGGTTTATTCGAGCTTATGTCAGATTCGACGATTATTCGTTTCACAAATGAATTTCTGTACGGAATCGCTGTTTAGCGTGCTAGATCAGTGCATTTGTATGCAAATATGCGAAATTGGTACGGAAACTCCGATTCGGCAAGCACGACCACGATTTATTCGAGCTTATGTCAGATTCGACGATTCTTCGTTTCAGAAGTGTATTACTGTGCGGAATCGCTGTTTCGCGTGCTATATCAGTGCATTTGCATGCAAGTATGCGAAATTGGAATTGAAACTCCGACCCGGCAAGCACGATCACAATTTATTCGAGCCTATGTCAGATTCGACGATTATTCGTTTCACAAATGAATTTCTGTACGGAATCGCTGTTTAGCGTGCTAGATCAGTGCATTTGTATTCAAATATACGAAATTGGCACGGAAACTCCGATTCGGCAAGCACGACCACGATTTATTCGAGATTATGTCAGATTCGACGATTCTTCGTTTGAGAAGTGTATTTCTGTGCGGAATCGCTGTCTCGCGCGCTAGATCAGTGCATTTGCATGCAAATATACGAAATTGGCACGAAAACTCCGATTCGGCAAGCACGATCACGATTTATTCGAGCTTATGTCAGATTCGACGATTATTTGTTTCACAAATGAATTTCTGTGCGGAATCGCCGTTTCGCTGGCTAGATCAGTGCATTTGCATGCAAACATGCCAAATTGGCACAGAAACTCCGACCCGTCAAGCACGATCACAATTTATTCGAGCCTATGTCAGATTCGACGATTCTTCGTTTCAGAAGTGTATTTCTGTGCGGAATCGCTGTTTCGCGTGCTAGATAAGTGCATTTATATGCAGATATGCGAAATTGGCACGGAAACTCCGATTTGGCAAGCACGATCACGATTTATTCGAGCTTACGTCAGATTCGACGATTCTTCGTTTCAGAAGTGTATTTCTGTGCGGAATCGCTGTTTCGCGCGCTAGATCAGTGCATTTGCATGCAAATATACGAAATTGGCACGAAAACTCCGATTCGGCAAGCACGATCACAATTTATTCGAGCCTATGTCAGATTCGACGATTCTTCGTTTCAGAAGTGTATTTCAGTGCGTAATCGCTGTTTCGCGCGCTAGATCAGTGCATTTGCATGCAAGTATGACAAATTGGAATAGAAACTCCGACCGCCAATCACGATCACGATTTATTAGAGCTTATGTCAGATTCCACGATTCTTCGTTTCAGAAGTGTATTTCAGTGCGGAATCGCAGTTTCGCGTGCTAGATCAGTGCATTTGCATGCAAATATGCGAAATTGGACAGAAACTCCGACCAGGCAAGCACGATCACAATTTATTCGAGCCTATGTCAGATTCGACGATTCTTCGTTTCAGAAGTGTATTTCAGTGCGGAATCGCTGTTTCGCGTGCTAGATCAGTGCATTTGCATACAAGTATGCCAAATTGGTATAGAAACTCCGACACGGCAAGCACGATCACGATTTATTCGACGTTATGTCAGATTCGACGATTCTTCGTTTCAGAAGTGTACTTCTGTGCGGAATCGCTGTTTCGCGTGCTAGATCAGTGCATTTGCATGCAAATATGCGAAATTGGACAGAAACTCCGACCAGGCAAGCACGATCACAATTTATTCGAGCCTATGTCAGATTCGACGATTCTTCGTTTCAGAAGTGTATTTCAGTGCGGAATCGCTGTTTCGCGTGCTAGATCAGTGCATTTGCATGTAAATATGCGAAATTGGCACGAAAACTCCGATTCGGCAAGCACGATCACGATTTATTCGAGCTTATGTCAGATTCGACAATTATTCGTTTCACAAATGAATTTCTGTGCGGAATCGCTGTTTCGCGTAGTAGATCACTGCATTTGCAAGCAAGTATGCCAAATTGGAATAGAAACTCCGACCCGGCAAGCTCGATCACGATTTATTCGAGCTTATGTCACATTCGACGATTCTTTGTTTCAGAAGTGTATTTCTGTGCGGAATCGCTGTTTCGCGTGCTAGATCAGTGCATTTGTATGCAGATATGCGAAATTGGCACGGAAACTCCGATTCGGCAAGCACGATCATGATTTATTCGAGCTTATGTCAGATTCGACAATTCTTCGTTCCAGAAGTGTATTTCTGTGCGGAATCGCTGTTTCGCGTGCTATATCAGTGCATTTGCATGCAAATATGCGAAATTGGACAGAAACTCCGACCAGGCAAGCACGATCACAATTTATTCGAGCCTATGTCAGATTCGACGATTCTTCGTTTCAGAAGTGTATTTCAGTGCGGAATCGCTGTTTCGCGTGCTAGATCAGTGCATTTGCATACAAGTATGCCAAATTGGTATAGAAACTCCGACACGGCAAGCACGATCACGATTTATTCGACGTTATGTCAGATTCGACGATTCTTCGTTTCAGAAGTGTACTTCTGTGCGGAATCGCTGTTTCGCGTGCTAGATCAGTGCATTTGCATGCAAATATGCGAAATTGGACAGAAACTCCGACCAGGCAAGCACGATCACAATTTATTCGAGCCTATGTCAGATTCGACGATTCTTCGTTTCAGAAGTGTATTTCAGTGCGGAATCGCTGTTTCGCGTGCTAGATCAGTGCATTTGCATGTAAATATGCGAAATTGGCACGAAAACTCCGATTCGCCAAGCACGATCACGATTTATTCGAGCTTATGTCAGATTCGACAATTATTCGTTTCACAAATGAATTTCTGTGCGGAATCGCTGTTTCGCGTAGTAGATCACTGCATTTGCAAGCAAGTATGCCAAATTGGAATAGAAACTCCGACCCGGCAAGCTCGATCACGATTTATTCGAGCTTATGTCACATTCGACGATTCTTTGTTTCAGAAGTGTATTTCTGTGCGGAATCGCTGTTTCGCGTGCTAGATCAGTGCATTTGTATGCAGATATGCGATATTGGCACGGAAACTCCGATTCGGCAAGCACGATCATGATTTATTCGAGCTTATGTCAGATTCGACAATTCTTCGTTCCAGAAGTGTATTTCTGTGCGGAATCGCTGTTTCGCGTGCTATATCAGTGCATTTGCATGCAAATATGCGAAATTGGACAGAAACTCCGACCAGGCAAGCACGATCACAATTTATTCGAGCCTATGTCAGATTCGACGATTCTTCGTTTCAGAAGTGTATTTATGTGCGGAATCGCTGTTTCGCGTGTTAGATCAGTGCATTTGCATGCAAACATTCCAAATTGGCACAGAAACTCCGATCCGCACAAACACGATCACGATTTATTCGAGCTTATGTCAGATTCGACGATTCTTCGTTTCAGAAGTGTATTTCTGTGCGTAATCGCTGTTTCGCGGGCTAGATCAGTGCATTTGCATGCAAGTATGACAAATTGGAATAGAAACTCCGACCGGCAATCACGATCACGATTTATTCGAGCTTATGTCAGATTCGACGATTCTTCGTTTCAGAAGTGTATTTCTGTGCGGAATCGCTGTTTCGCGCGCTAGATCAGTGCATTTGCAGGCAAGTATGCCAAATTGGAATAGAAACTCCGACACGACAAGCACGGTCACGATTTATTCGACGTTATGTCAGATTCGACGATTCTTCGTTTCAGAAGTGTATTTCTGTGCGGAATCGCTGTTTCGCGTGCTAGATCAGTGCATTTGCATGCAAATATGCGAAATTGGACAGAAACTCCGACCAGGCAAGCACGATCACAATTTATTCGAGCCTATGTCAGATTCGACGATTCTTCGTTTCAGAAGTGTATTTCTGTGCGTAATCGCTGTTTCGCGCGCTAGATCAGTGCATTTGCATGCAAGTATGACAAATTGGAATAGAAACTCCGACCGCCAATCACGATCACGATTTATTAGAGCTTATGTCAGATTCGACGATTCTTCGTTTCAGAAGTGTATTTCTGTGCGGAATCGCTGTTTCGCGCGCTAGATCAGTGCATTTGCAGGCAAGTATGACAAATTGGAATAGAAACTCCGACCGCCAATCACGATCACGATTTATTAGAGCTTATGTCAGATTCGACGATTCTTCGTTTCAGAAGTGAATTTCTGTGCGGAATCGCTGTTTCGCGTGCTAGATCAGTGCATTTGCATGCAAATATGCGAAATTGGACAGAAACTCCGACCAGGCAAGCACGATCACAATTTATTCGAGCCTATGTCAGTTTCGACATTCTTCGTTTCAGAAGTGTATTTCTGTGCGGAATCGCTGTTTCGCGCGCTAGATCAGTGCATGTGCATGCAAATATGCGAAATTGGCACGAAATCTCCGATTTGGCAAGCACGATCATGGTTTATTCGAGCTTATGTCAGATTCGACGATTATTCGTTTCACAAATGAATTTCTGTACGGAATCGCTGTTTAGCGTGCTAGATCAGTGCATTTGTATGCAAATATGCGAAATTGGTACAGAAACTCCGATTCGGCAAGCACGACCACGATTTAATCGAGCTTATGTCAGATTCGACGATTCTTCGTTTCAGAAGTGTATTACTGTGCGGAATCGCTGTTTCGCGTGCTATATCAGTGCATTTGCATGCAAGTATGCGAAATTGGAATTGAAACTCCGACCCGGCAAGCACGATCACAATTTATTCGAGCCTATGTCAGATTCGACGATTATTCGTTTCACAAATGAATTTCTGTACGGAATCGCTGTTTAGCGTGCTAGATCAGTGCATTTGTATTCAAATATACGAAATTGGCACGGAAACTCCGATTCGGCAAGCACGACCACGATTTATTCGAGATTATGTCAGATTCGACGATTCTTCGTTTGAGAAGTGTATTTCTGTGCGGAATCGCTGTATCGCGCGCTAGATCAGTGCATTTGCATGCAAATATACGAAATTGGCACGAAAACTCCGATTCGGCAAGCACGATCACGATTTATTCGAGCTTATGTCAGATTCGACGATTATTTGTTTCACAAATGAATTTCTGTGCGGAATCGCCGTTTCGCGGGCTAGATCAGTGCATTTGCATGCAAACATGCCAAATTGGCACAGAAACTCCGACCCGTCAAGCACGATCACAATTTATTCGAGCCTATGTCAGATTCGACGATTCTTCGTTTCAGAAGTGTATTTCTGTGCGGAATCGCTGTTTCGCGTGCTAGATAAGTGCATTTATATGCAGATATGCGAAATTGGCACGGAAACTCCGATTTGGCAAGCACGATCACGATTTATTCGAGCTTACGTCAGATTCGACGATTCTTCGTTTCAGAAGTGTATTTCTGTGCGGAATCGCTGTTTCGCGCGCTAGATCAGTGCATTTGCATGCAAATATACGAAATTGGCACGAAAACTCCGATTCGGCAAGCACGATCACAATTTATTCGAGCCTATGTCAGATTCGACGATTCTTCGTTTCAGAAGTGTATTTCAGTGCGGAATCGCTGTTTCGCGTGCTAGATCAGTGCATTTGCATACAAGTATGAGAAATTGGAATAGAAACCACGACCCGACAAGCACGATCGCGATTTAATCGAGCTTATGGCAGATTCGACGATTCTTCGTTTCAGAAGTGTATTTCTTTGCGGAATCGCTGTTTCGCGTGCTAGATCAGTGCATTTGCATGCAAATATGCGAAATTGGCACGAAAACTCCGATTCGGCAAGGACGATCACGATTTACTCGAGCTCATGTCAGATTCGACAATTATTCGTTTCACAAATGAATTTCTGTGCGGAATCGCTGTTTCGCGTAGTAGATCAGTGCATTTGCAAGCAAGTATGCCAAATTGGAATAGAAACTCCGACCCGGCAAGCACGATCACGATTTATTCGAGCTTATGTCAGATTCGACGATTCTTTGTTTCAGAAGTGTATTTCTGTGCGGAATCGCTGTTTCGCGTGCTAGATCAGTGCATTTGCATGCAAATATGCGAAATTGGACAGAAACTCCGACCAGGCAAGCACGATCACAATTTATTCGAGCGTATGTCAGATTCGACGATTCTTCGTTTCAGAAGTGTATTTCTGTGCGTAATCGCTGTTTCGCGCGCTAGATCAGTGCATTTGCATGCAAGTATGACAAATTGGAATAGAAACTCCGACCGCCAATCACGATCACGATTTATTAGAGCTTATGTCAGATTCGACGATTCTTCGTTTCAGAAGTGTATTTCAGTGCGGAATCGCAGTTTCGCGTGCTAGATCAGTGCATTTGCATGCAAATATGCGAAATTGGACAGAAACTCCGACCAGGCAAGCACGATCACAATTTATTCGAGCCTATGTCAGATTCGACGATTCTTCGTTTCAGAAGTGTATTTCAGTGCGGAATCGCTGTTTCGCGTGCTAGATCAGTGCATTTGCATACAAGTATGCCAAATTGGAATAGAAACTCCGACCGCCAATCACGATCACGATTTATTAGAGCTTATGTCAGATTCGACGATTCTTCGTTTCAGAAGTGTATTTCAGTGCGGAATCGCAGTTTCGCGTGCTAGATCAGTGCATTTGCATGCAAATATGCGAAATTGGACAGAAACTCCGACCAGGCAAGCACGATCACAATTTATTCGAGCCTATGTCAGATTCGACGATTCTTCGTTTCAGAAGTGTATTTATGTGCGGAATCGCTGTTTCGCGTGTTAGATCAGTGCATTTGCATGCAAACATTCCAAATTGGCACAGAAACTCCGATCCGCACAAACACGATCACGATTTATTCGAGCTTATGTCAGATTCGACGATTCTTCGTTTCAGAAGTGTATTTCTGTGCGTAATCGCTGTTTCGCGGGCTAGATCAGTGCATTTGCATGCAAGTATGACAAATTGGAATAGAAACTCCGACCGGCAATCACGATCACGATTTATTCGAGCTTATGTCAGATTCGACGATTCTTCGTTTCAGAAGTGTATTTCTGTGCGGAATCGCTGTTTCGCGCGCTAGATCAGTGCATTTGCAGGCAAGTATGCCAAATTGGAATAGAAACTCCGACACGACAAGCACGGTCACGATTTATTCGACGTTATGTCAGATTCGACGATTCTTCGTTTCAGAAGTGTATTTCTGTGCGGAATCGCTGTTTCGCGTGCTAGATCAGTGCATTTGCATGCAAATATGCGAAATTGGACAGAAACTCCGACCAGGCAAGCACGATCACAATTTATTCGAGCCTATGTCAGATTCGACGATTCTTCGTTTCAGAAGTGTATTTCTGTGCGTAATCGCTGTTTCGCGCGCTAGATCAGTGCATTTGCATGCAAGTATGACAAATTGGAATAGAAACTCCGACCGCCAATCACGATCACGATTTATTAGAGCTTATGTCAGATTCGACGATTCTTCGTTTCAGAAGTGTATTTCTGTGCGGAATCGCTGTTTCGCGCGCTAGATCAGTGCATTTGCAGGCAAGTATGACAAATTGGAATAGAAACTCCGACCGCCAATCACGATCACGATTTATTAGAGCTTATGTCAGATTCGACGATTCTTCGTTTCAGAAGTGAATTTCTGTGCGGAATCGCTGTTTCGCGTGCTAGATCAGTGCATTTGCATGCAAATATGCGAAATTGGACAGAATCTCCGACCAGGCAAGCACGATCACAATTTATTCGAGCCTATGTCAGTTTCGACATTCTTCGTTTCAGAAGTGTATTTCTGTGCGGAATCGCTGTTTCGCGCGCTAGATCAGTGCATGTGCATGCAAATATGCGAAATTGGCACGAAATCTCCGATTTGGCAAGCACGATCATGGTTTATTCGAGCTTATGTCAGATTCGACGATTATTCGTTTCACAAATGAATTTCTGTACGGAATCGCTGTTTAGCGTGCTAGATCAGTGCATTTGTATGCAAATATGCGAAATTGGTACAGAAACTCCGATTCGGCAAGCACGACCACGATTTAATCGAGCTTATGTCAGATTCGACGATTCTTCGTTTCAGAAGTGTATTACTGTGCGGAATCGCTGTTTCGCGTGCTATATCAGTGCATTTGCATGCAAGTATGCGAAATTGGAATTGAAACTCCGACCCGGCAAGCACGATCACAATTTATTCGAGCCTATGTCAGATTCGACGATTATTCGTTTCACAAATGAATTTCTGTACGGAATCGCTGTTTAGCGTGCTAGATCAGTGCATTTGTATTCAAATATACGAAATTGGCACGGAAACTCCGATTCGGCAAGCACGACCACGATTTATTCGAGATTATGTCAGATTCGACGATTCTTCGTTTGAGAAGTGTATTTCTGTGCGGAATCGCTGTATCGCGCGCTAGATCAGTGCATTTGCATGCAAATATACGAAATTGGCACGAAAACTCCGATTCGGCAAGCACGATCACGATTTATTCGAGCTTATGTCAGATTCGACGATTATTTGTTTCACAAATGAATTTCTGTGCGGAATCGCCGTTTCGCGGGCTAGATCAGTGCATTTGCATGCAAACATGCCAAATTGGCACAGAAACTCCGACCCGTCAAGCACGATCACAATTTATTCGAGCCTATGTCAGATTCGACGATTCTTCGTTTCAGAAGTGTATTTCTGTGCGGAATCGCTGTTTCGCGTGCTAGATAAGTGCATTTATATGCAGATATGCGAAATTGGCACGGAAACTCCGATTTGGCAAGCACGATCACGATTTATTCGAGCTTACGTCAGATTCGACGATTCTTCGTTTCAGAAGTGTATTTCTGTGCGGAATCGCTGTTTCGCGCGCTAGATCAGTGCATTTGCATGCAAATATACGAAATTGGCACGAAAACTCCGATTCGGCAAGCACGATCACAATTTATTCGAGCCTATGTCAGATTCGACGATTCTTCGTTTCAGAAGTGTATTTCAGTGCGGAATCGCTGTTTCGCGTGCTAGATCAGTGCATTTGCATACAAGTATGAGAAATTGGAATAGAAACCACGACCCGACAAGCACGATCGCGATTTAATCGAGCTTATGGCAGATTCGACGATTCTTCGTTTCAGAAGTGTATTTCTTTGCGGAATCGCTGTTTCGCGTGCTAGATCAGTGCATTTGCATGCAAATATGCGAAATTGGCACGAAAACTCCGATTCGGCAAGGACGATCACGATTTACTCGAGCTCATGTCAGATTCGACAATTATTCGTTTCACAAATGAATTTCTGTGCGGAATCGCTGTTTCGCGTAGTAGATCAGTGCATTTGCAAGCAAGTATGCCAAATTGGAATAGAAACTCCGACCCGGCAAGCACGATCACGATTTATTCGAGCTTATGTCAGATTCGACGATTCTTTGTTTCAGAAGTGTATTTCTGTGCGGAATCGCTGTTTCGCGTGCTAGATCAGTGCATTTGCATGCAAATATGCGAAATTGGACAGAAACTCCGACCAGGCAAGCACGATCACAATTTATTCGAGCGTATGTCAGATTCGACGATTCTTCGTTTCAGAAGTGTATTTCTGTGCGTAATCGCTGTTTCGCGCGCTAGATCAGTGCATTTGCATGCAAGTATGACAAATTGGAATAGAAACTCCGACCGCCAATCACGATCACGATTTATTAGAGCTTATGTCAGATTCGACGATTCTTCGTTTCAGAAGTGTATTTCAGTGCGGAATCGCAGTTTCGCGTGCTAGATCAGTGCATTTGCATGCAAATATGCGAAATTGGACAGAAACTCCGACCAGGCAAGCACGATCACAATTTATTCGAGCCTATGTCAGATTCGACGATTCTTCGTTTCAGAAGTGTATTTCAGTGCGGAATCGCTGTTTCGCGTGCTAGATCAGTGCATTTGCATACAAGTATGCCAAATTGGAATAGAAACTCCGACACGGCAAGCACGATCACGATTTATTCGACGTTATGTCAGATTCGACGATTCTTCGTTTCAGAAGTGTATTTCTGTGCGGAATCGCTGTTTCGCGTGCTAGATCAGTGCATTTGCATGCAAATATGCGAAATTGGACAGAAACTCCGACCAGGCAAGCACGATCACAATTTATTCGAGCCTATGTCAGATTCGACGATTCTTCGTTTCAGAAGTGTATTTCAGTGCGGAATCGCTGTTTCGCGTGCTAGATCAGTGCATTTGCATGTAAATATGCGAAATTGGCACGAAAACTCCGATTCGGCAAGCACGATCACGATTTATTCGAGCTTATGTCAGATTCGACAATTATTCGTTTCACAAATGAATTTCTGTGCGGAATCGCTGTTTCGCGTAGTAGATCACTGCATTTGCAAGCAAGTATGCCAAATTGGAATAAAAACTCCGACCCGGCAAGCTCGATCACGATTTATTCGAGCTTATGTCAGATTCGACGATTCTTTGTTTCAGAAGTGTATTTCTGTGCGGAATCGCTGTTTCGCGTGCTAGATCAGTGCATTTGCATGCAAATATGCGAAATTGGACAGAAACTCCGACCAGGCAAGCACGATCACAATTTATTCGAGCCTATGTCAGATTCGACGATTCTTCGTTTCAGAAGTGTATTTCAGTGCGGAATCGCTGTTTCGCGTGCTAGATCAGTGCATTTGCATGTAAATATGCGAAATTGGCACGAAAACTCCGATTCGGCAAGCACGATCACGATTTATTCGAGCTTATGTCAGATTCGACAATTATTCGTTTCACAAATGAATTTCTGTGCGGAATCGCTGTTTCGCGTAGTAGATCACTGCATTTGCAAGCAAGTATGCCAAATTGGAATAGAAACTCCGACACGGCAAGCACGGTCACGATTTATTCGACGTTATGTCAGATTCGACGATTCTTCGTTTCAGAAGTGTATTTCTTTGCGGAATCGCTGTTTCGCGTGCTAGATCAGTGCATTTGCATGCAAATATGCGAAATTGGACAGAAACTCCGACCAGGCAAGCACGATCACAATTTATTCGAGCCTATGTCAGATTCGACGATTCTTCGTTTCAGAAGTGTATTTCTGTGCGTAATCGCTGTTTCGCGCGCTAGATCAGTGCATTTGCATGCAAGTATGACAAATTGGAATAGAAACTCCGACCGCCAATCACGATCACGATTTATTAGAGCTTATGTCAGATTCGACGATTCTTCGTTTCAGAAGTGTATTTCTGTGCGGAATCGCTGTTTCGCGCGCTAGATCAGTGCATTTGCAGGCAAGTATGACAAATTGGAATAGAAACTCCGACCGCCAATCACGATCACGATTTATTAGAGCTTATGTCAGATTCGACGATTCTTCGTTTCAGAAGTGTATTTCTGTGCGGAATCGCTGTTTCGCGTGCTAGATCAGTGCATTTGCATGCAAATATGCGAAATTGGACAGAAACTCCGACCAGGCAAGCACGATCACAATTTATTCGAGCCTATGTCAGTTTCGACGATTCTTCGTTTCAGAAGTGTATTTCAGTGCGGAATCGCTGTTTCGCGTGCTAGATCAGTGCATTTGCATACAAGTATGAGAAATTGGAATAGAAACCACGACCCGACAAGCACGATCGCGATTTAATCGAGCTTATGGCAGATTCGACGATTCTTCGTTTCAGAAGTGTATTTCTTTGCGGAATCGCTGTTTCGCGTGCTAGATCAGTGCATTTGCATGCAAATATGCGAAATTGGCACGAAAACTCCGATTCGGCAAGGACGATCACGATTTATTCGAGCTCATGTCAGATTCGACAATTATTCGTTTCACAAATGAATTTCTGTGCGGAATCGCTGTTTCGCGTAGTAGATCAGTGCATTTGCAAGCAAGTATGCCAAATTGGAATAGAAACTCCGACCCGGCAAGCACGATCACGATTTATTCGAGCTTATGTCAGATTCGACGATTCTTTGTTTCAGAAGTGTCTTTCTGTGCGGAATCGCTGTTTCGCGTGCTAGATCAGTGCATTTGTATGCAGATTTGCGAAATTGGCACGGAAACTCCGATTCGGCAAGCACGATCACGATTTATACGAGCTTATGTCAGATTCGACGATTCTTCGTTTCAGAAGTGTATTTCTGTGCGGAATCGCTGTTTCGCGTGCTATATCAGTGCATTTGCATGCAAGTATGCGAAATTTTAATAGAAACTCCGACCCGGCAAGCACGATCACAATTTATTCGAGGTTATGTCAGATTCGACGATTCTTCGTTTCAGAAGTGTATTTCTGTGCGGAATCGCTGTTTCGCGTGCTAGATCAGTGCATTTGCATGCAAATATGCGAAATTGGACAGAAACTCCGACCAGGCAAGCACGATCACAATTTATTCGAGCCTATGTCAGATTCGACGATTCTTAGTTTCAGAAGTGTATTTCAGTGCGGAATCGCTGTTTCGCGTGCTAGATCAGTGCATTTGCATGCAAATATGCGAAATTGGCACGAAAACTCCGATTCGGCAAGCACGATCAAGATTTATTCGAGCTTATGTCAGATTCGACAATTATTCGTTTCACAAATGAATTTCTGTGCGGAATCGCTGTTTCGCGTAGTAGATCACTGCATTTGCAAGCAAGTATGCCAAATTGGAATAGAAACTCCGACCCGGCAAGCTCGATCACGATTTATTCGAGCTTATGTCAGATTCGACGATTCTTTGTTTCAGAAGTGTATTTCTGTGCGGAATCGCTGTTTCGCGTGCTAGATCAGTGCATTTGTATGCAGATATGCGAAATTGGCACGGAAACTCCGATTCGGCAAGCACGATCATGATTTATTCGAGCTTATGTCAGATTCGACAATTCTTCGTTCCAGAAGTGTATTTCTGTGCGGAATCGCTGTTTCGCGTGCTATATCAGTGCATTTGCATGCAAATATGCGAAATTGGACAGAAACTCCGACCAGGCAAGCACGATCACAATTTATTCGAGCCTATGTCAGATTCGACGATTCTTCGTTTCAGAAGTGTATTTATGTGCGGAATCGCTGTTTCGCGTGTTAGATCAGTGCATTTGCATGCAAACATTCCAAATTGGCACAGAAACTCCGATCCGCACAAACACGATCACGATTTATTCGAGCTTATGTCAGATTCGACGATTCTTCGTTTCAGAAGTGTATTTCTGTGCGTAATCGCTGTTTCGCGGGCTAGATCAGTGCATTTGCATGCAAGTATGACAAATTGGAATAGAAACTCCGACCGGCAATCACTATCACGATTTATTCGAGCTTATGTCAGATTCGACGATTCTTCGTTTCAGAAGTGTATTTCTGTGCGGAATCGCTGTTTCGCGCGCTAGATCAGTGCATTTGCAGGCAAGTATGCCAAATTGGAATAGAAACTCCGACACGACAAGCACGGTCACGATTTATTCGACGTTATGTCAGATTCGACGATTCTTCGTTTCAGAAGTGTATTTCTGTGCGGAATCGCTGTTTCGCGTGCTAGATCAGTGCATTTGCATGCAAATATGCGAAATTGGACAGAAACTCCGACCAGGCAAGCACGATCACAATTTATTCGAGCCTATGTCAGATTCGACGATTCTTCGTTTCAGAAGTGTATTTCTGTGCGTAATCGCTGTTTCGCGCGCTAGATCAGTGCATTTGCATGCAAGTATGACAAATTGGAATAGAAACTCCGACCGCCAATCACGATCACGATTTATTAGAGCTTATGTCAGATTCGACGATTCTTCGTTTCAGAAGTGTATTTCTGTGCGGAATCGCTGTTTCGCGCGCTAGATCAGTGCATTTGCAGGCAAGTATGACAAATTGGAATAGAAACTCCGACCGCCAATCACGATCACGATTTATTAGAGCTTATGTCAGATTCGACGATTCTTCGTTTCAGAAGTGAATTTCTGTGCGGAATCGCTGTTTCGCTTGCTAGATCAGTGCATTTGCATGCAAATATGCGAAATTGGACAGAAACTCCGACCAGGCAAGCACGATCACAATTTATTCGAGCCTATGTCAGTTTCGACATTCTTCGTTTCAGAAGTGTATTTCTGTGCGGAATCGCTGTTTCGCGCGCTAGATCAGTGCATTTGCATGCAAATATGCGAAATTGGCACGAAATCTCCGATTTGGCAAGCACGATCATGGTTTATTCGAGCTTATGTCAGATTCGACGATTATTCGTTTCACAAATGAATTTCTGTACGGAATCGCTGTTTAGCGTGCTAGATCAGTGCATTTGTATGCAAATATGCGAAATTGGTACAGAAACTCCGATTCGGCAAGCACGACCACGATTTATTCGAGATTATGTCAGATTCGACGATTCATCGTTTGAGAAGTGTATTTCTGTGCGGAATCGCTGTATCGCGCGCTAGATCAGTGCATTTGCATGCAAATATACGAAATTGGCACGAAAACTCCGATTCGGCAAGCACGATCACAATTTATTCGAGCCTATGTCAGATTCGACGATTATTCGTTTCACAAATGAATTTCTGTACGGAATCGCTGTTTAGCGTGCTAGATCAGTGCATTTGTATTCAAATATACGAAATTGGCACGGAAACTCCGATTCGGCAAGCACGACCACGATTTATTCGAGATTATGTCAGATTCGACGATTCATCGTTTGAGAAGTGTATTTCTGTGCGGAATCGCTGTATCGCGCGCTAGATCAGTGCATTTGCATGCAAATATACGAAATTGGCACGAAAACTCCGATTCGGCAAGCACGATCACGATTTATTCGAGCTTATGTCAGATTCGACGATTATTTGTTTCACAAATGAATTTCTGTGCGGAATCGCCGTTTCGCGGGCTAGATCAGTGCATTTGCATGCAAACATGCCAAATTGGCACAGAAACTCCGACCCGTCAAGCACGATCACAATTTATTCGAGCCTATGTCAGATTCGACGATTCTTCGTTTCAGAAGTGTATTTCTGTGCGGAATCGCTGTTTCGCGTGCTAGATAAGTGCATTTATATGCAGATATGCGAAATTGGCACGGAAACTCCGATTTGGCAAGCACGATCACGATTTATTCGAGCTTACGTCAGATTCGACGATTCTTCGTTTCAGAAGTGTATTTCTGTGCGGAATCGCTGTTTCGCGCGCTAGATCAGTGCATTTGCATGCAAATATACGAAATTGGCACGAAAACTCCGATTCGGCAAGCACGATCACAATTTATTCGAGCCTATGTCAGATTCGACGATTCTTCGTTTCAGAAGTGTATTTCAGTGCGGAATCGCTGTTTCGCGTGCTAGATCAGTGCATTTGCATACAAGTATGAGAAATTGGAATAGAAACCACGACCCGACAAGCACGATCGCGATTTAATCGAGCTTATGGCAGATTCGACGATTCTTCGTTTCAGAAGTGTATTTCTTTGCGGAATCGCTGTTTCGCGTGCTAGATCAGTGCATTTGCATGCAAATATGCGAAATTGGCACGAAAACTCCGATTCGGCAAGGACGATCACGATTTACTCGAGCTCATGTCAGATTCGACAATTATTCGTTTCACAAATGAATTTCTGTGCGGAATCGCTGTTTCGCGTAGTAGATCAGTGCATTTGCAAGCAAGTATGCCAAATTGGAATAGAAACTCCGACCCGGCAAGCACGATCACGATTTATTCGAGCTTATGTCAGATTCGACGATTCTTTGTTTCAGAAGTGTATTTCTGTGCGGAATCGCTGTTTCGCGTGCTAGATCAGTGCATTTGCATGCAAATATGCGAAATTGGCACGAAAACTCCGATTCGGCAAGGACGATCACGATTTACTCGAGCTCATGTCAGATTCGACAATTATTCGTTTCACAAATGAATTTCTGTGCGGAATCGCTGTTTCGCGTAGTAGATCAGTGCATTTGCAAGCAAGTATGCCAAATTGGAATAGAAACTCCGACCCGGCAAGCACGATCACGATTTATTCGAGCTTATGTCAGATTCGACGATTCTTTGTTTCAGAAGTGTATTTCTGTGCGGAATCGCTGTTTCGCGTGCTAGATCAGTGCATTTGCATGCAAATATGCGAAATTGGACAGAAACTCCGACCAGGCAAGCACGATCACAATTTATTCGAGCGTATGTCAGATTCGACGATTCTTCGTTTCAGAAGTGTATTTCTGTGCGTAATCGCTGTTTCGCGCGCTAGATCAGTGCATTTGCATGCAAGTATGACAAATTGGAATAGAAACTCCGACCGCCAATCACGATCACGATTTATTAGAGCTTATGTCAGATTCGACGATTCTTCGTTTCAGAAGTGTATTTCAGTGCGGAATCGCAGTTTCGCGTGCTAGATCAGTGCATTTGCATGCAAATATGCGAAATTGGACAGAAACTCCGACCAGGCAAGCACGATCACAATTTATTCGAGCCTATGTCAGATTCGACGATTCTTCGTTTCAGAAGTGTATTTCAGTGCGGAATCGCTGTTTCGCGTGCTAGATCAGTGCATTTGCATACAAGTATGCCAAATTGGAATAGAAACTCCGACACGGCAAGCACGATCACGATTTATTCGACGTTATGTCAGATTCGACGATTCTTCGTTTCAGAAGTGTATTTCTGTGCGGAATCGCTGTTTCGCGTGCTAGATCAGTGCATTTGCATGCAAATATGCGAAATTGGACAGAAACTCCGACCAGGCAAGCACGATCACAATTTATTCGAGCCAATGTCAGATTCGACGATTCTTCGTTTCAGAAGTGTATTTCAGTGCGGAATCGCTGTTTCGCGTGCTAGATCAGTGCATTTGCATGTAAATATGCGAAATTGGCACGAAAACTCCGATTCGGCAAGCACGATCACGATTTATTCGAGCTTATGTCAGATTCGACAATTATTCGTTTCACAAATGAATTTCTGTGCGGAATCGCTGTTTCGCGTAGTAGATCACTGCATTTGCAAGCAAGTATGCCAAATTGGAATAGAAACTCCGACCCGGCAAGCTCGATCACGATTTATTCGAGCTTATGTCAGATTCGACGATTCTTTGTTTCAGAAGTGTATTTCTGTGCGGAATCGCTGTTTCGCGTGCTAGATCAGTGCATTTGTATGCAGATATGCGAAATTGGCACGGAAACTCCGATTCGGCAAGCACGATCATGATTTATTCGAGCTTATGTCAGATTCGACGATTCTTCGTTCCAGAAGTGTATTTCTGTGCGGAATCGCTGTTTCGCGTGCTATATCAGTGCATTTGCATGCAAATATGCGAAATTGGACAGAAACTCCGACCAGGCAAGCACGATCACAATTTATTCGAGCCTATGTCAGATTCGACGATTCTTCGTTTCAGAAGTGTATTTATGTGCGGAATCGCTGTTTCGCGTGTTAGATCAGTGCATTTGCATGCAAACATTCCAAATTGGCACAGAAACTCCGATCCGCACAAACACGATCACGATTTATTCGAGCTTATGTCAGATTCGACGATTCTTCGTTTCAGAAGTGTATTTCTGTGCGTAATCGCTGTTTCGCGGGCTAGATCAGTGCATTTGCATGCAAGTATGACAAATTGGAATAGAAACTCCGACCGGCAATCACGATCACGATTTATTCGAGCTTATGTCAGATTCGACGATTCTTCGTTTCAGAAGTGTATTTCTGTGCGGAATCGCTGTTTCGCGCGCTAGATCAGTGCATTTGCAGGCAAGTATGCCAAATTGGAATAGAAACTCCGACACGGCAAGCACGGTCACGATTTATTCGACGTTATGTCAGATTCGACGATTCTTCGTTTCAGAAGTGTATTTCTGTGCGGAATCGCTGTTTCGCGTGCTAGATCAGTGCATTTGCATGCAAATATGCGAAATTGGACAGAAACTCCGACCAGGCAAGCACGATCACAATTTATTCGAGCCTATGTCAGATTCGACGATTCTTCGTTTCAGAAGTGTATTTCTGTGCGTAATCGCTGTTTCGCGCGCTAGATCAGTGCATTTGCATGCAAGTATGACAAATTGGAATAGAAACTCCGACCGCCAATCACGATCACGATTTATTAGAGCTTATGTCAGATTCGACGATTCTTCGTTTCAGAAGTGTATTTCTGTGCGGAATCGCTGTTTCGCGCGCTAGATCAGTGCATTTGCAGGCAAGTATGACAAATTGGAATAGAAACTCCGACCGCCAATCACGATCACGATTTATTAGAGCTTATGTCAGATTCGACGATTCTTCGTTTCAGAAGTGTATTTCTGTGCGGAATCGCTGTTTCGCGTGCTAGATCAGTGCATTTGCATGCAAATATGCGAAATTGGACAGAAACTCCGACCAGGCAAGCACGATCACAATTTATTCGAGCCTATGTCAGTTTCGACGATTCTTCGTTTCAGAAGTGTATTTCAGTGCGGAATCGCTGTTTCGCGTGCTAGATCAGTGCATTTGCATACAAGTATGAGAAATTGGAATAGAAACCACGACCCGACAAGCACGATCGCGATTTAATCGAGCTTATGGCAGATTCGACGATTCTTCGTTTCAGAAGTGTATTTCTTTGCGGAATCGCTGTTTCGCGTGCTAGATCAGTGCATTTGCATGCAAATATGCGAAATTGGCACGAAAACTCCGATTCGGCAAGGACGATCACGATTTATTCGAGCTCATGTCAGATTCGACAATTATTCGTTTCACAAATGAATTTCTGTGCGGAATCGCTGTTTCGCGTAGTAGATCAGTGCATTTGCAAGCAAGTATGCCAAATTGGAATAGAAACTCCGACCCGGCAAGCACGATCACGATTTATTCGAGCTTATGTCAGATTCGACGATTCTTTGTTTCAGAAGTGTATTTCTGTGCGGAATCGCTGTTTCGCGTGCTAGATCAGTGCATTTGTATGCAGATTTGCGAAATTGGCACGGAAACTCCGATTCGGCAAGCACGATCACGATTTATACGAGCTTATGTCAGATTCGACGATTCTTCGTTTCAGAAGTGTATTTCTGTGCGGAATCGCTGTTTCGCGTGCTATATCAGTGCATTTGCATGCAAGTATGCGAAATTTTAATAGAAACTCCGACCCGGCAAGCACGATCACAATTTATTCGAGGTTATGTCAGATTCGACGATTCTTCGTTTCAGAAGTGTATTTCTGTGCGGAATCGCTGTTTCGCGTGCTAGATCAGTGCATTTGCATGCAAATATGCGAAATTGGACAGAAACTCCGACCAGGCAAGCACGATCACAATTTATTCGAGCCTATGTCAGATTCGACGATTCTTAGTTTCAGAAGTGTATTTCAGTGCGGAATCGCTGTTTCGCGTGCTAGATCAGTGCATTTGCATGCAAATATGCGAAATTGGCACGAAAACTCCGATTCGGCAAGCACGATCAAGATTTATTCGAGCTTATGTCAGATTCGACAATTATTCGTTTCACAAATGAATTTCTGTGCGGAATCGCTGTTTCGCGTAGTAGGTCAGTGCATTTGCAAGCAAGTATGCCAAATTGGAATCGAAACTCCGACCCGGCAAGCACGATCACGATTTATTCGAGCTTATGTCAGATTCGACGATTCTTTGTTTCAGAAGTGTATTTCTGTGCGGAATCGCTGTTTCGCGTGCTAGATCAGTGCATTTGTATGCAGATATGCGAAATTGGCACGGAAACTCCGATTCGGCAAGCACGATCATGATTTATTCGAGCTCATGTCAGATTCGACGATTCTTCGTTTCAGAAGTGTATTTCTGTGCGGAATCGCTGTTTCGCGTGCTATATCAGTGCATTTGCATGCAAGTATGCGAAATTGGAATAGAAACTCCGACCCGGCAAGCACGATCACAATTTATTCGAGCCTATGTCAGTTTCGACATTCTTCGTTTCAGAAGTGTATTTCTGTGCGGAATCGCTGTTTCGCGCGCTAGATCAGTGCATTTGCATGCAAATAAGCGAAATTGGCACGAAATCTCCGATTTGGCAATCACGATCATGGTTTATTCGAGCTTATGTCAGATTCGACGATTCTTCGTTTCAGAAGTGTATTTCTGTGCGGAATCGCTGTTTCGCGCGCTAGATCAGTGCATTTGCAGGCAAGTATGCCAAATTGGAATAGAAACTCCGACACGGCAAGCACGGTCACGATTTATTCGACGTTATGTCAGATTCGACGATTCTTCGTTTCAGAAGTGTATTTCTGTGCGGAATCGCTGTTTCGCGCGCTAGATCAGTGCATTTGCATGCAAATATGCGAAATTGGCAGAAAAATCTCCGATTTGGCAATCACGATCATGGTTTATTCGAGCTTATGTCAGATTCGACGATTCTTCGTTTCAGAAGTGTATTTCTGTGCGGAATCGCTGTTTCGCGCGCTAGATCAGTGCATTTGCAGGCAAGTATGCGAAATTGGACAGAAACTCCGACCAGGCAAGCACGATCACAATTTATTCGAGCCTATGTCAGATTCGACGATTCTTCGTTTCAGAAGTGTATTTCTGTGCGTAATCGCTGTTTCGCGCGCTAGATCAGTGCATTTGCATGCAAGTATGACAAATTGGAATAGAAACTCCGACCGCCAATCACGATCACGATTTATTAGAGCTTATGTCAGATTCGACGATTCTTCGTTTCAGAAGTGTATTTCAGTGCGGAATCGCTGTTTCGCGCGCTAGATCAGTGCATTTGCAGGCAAGTATGCCAAATTGGAATAGAAACTCCGACACGGCAAGCACGGTCACGATTTATTCGACGTTATGTCAGATTCGACGATTCTTCGTTTCAGAAGTGTATTTCTGTGCGGAATCGCTGTTTCGCGCGCTAGATCAGTGCATTTGCATGCAAATATGCGAAATTGGCAGAAAAATCTCCGATTTGGCAATCACGATCATGGTTTATTCGAGCTTATGTCAGATTCGACGATTCTTCGTTTCAGAAGTGTATTTCTGTGCGGAATCGCTGTTTCGCGCGCTAGATCAGTGCATTTGCAGGCAAGTATGCGAAATTGGACAGAAACTCCGACCAGGCAAGCACGATCACAATTTATTCGAGCCTATGTCAGATTCGACGATTCTTCGTTTCAGAAGTGTATTTCTGTGCGTAATCGCTGTTTCGCGCGCTAGATCAGTGCATTTGCATGCAAGTATGACAAATTGGAATAGAAACTCCGACCGCCAATCACGATCACGATTTATTAGAGCTTATGTCAGATTCGACGATTCTTCGTTTCAGAAGTGTATTTCAGTGCGGAATCGCTGTTTCGCGCGCTAGATCAGTGCATTTGCAGGCAAGTATGCCAAATTGGAATAGAAACTCCGACACGGTAAGCACGGTCACGATTTATTCGACGTTATGTCAGATTCGACGATTCTTCGTTTCAGAAGTGTATTTCTGTGCGGAATCGCTGTTTCGCGTGCTAGATCAGTGCATTTGCATGCAAATATGCGAAATTGGCACGAAAACTCCGATTCGGCAAGGACGATCACGATTTATTCGAGCTCATGTCAGATTCGACAATTATTCGTTTCACAAATGAATTTCTGTGCGGAATCGCTGTTTCGCGTAGTAGATCAGTGCATTTGCAAGCAAGTATGCCAAATTGGAATAGAAACTCCGACCCGGCAAGCACGATCACGATTTATTCGAGCTTATGTCAGATTCGACGATTCTTTGTTTCAGAAGTGTATTTCTGTGCGGAATCGCTGTTTCGCGTGCTAGATCAGTGCATTTGTATGCAGATTTGCGAAATTGGCACGGAAACTCCGATTCGGCAAGCACGATCACGATTTATACGAGCTTATGTCAGATTCGACGATTCTTCGTTTCAGAAGTGTATTTCTGTGCGGAATCGCTGTTTCGCGTGCTAGATCAGTGCATTTGCAGGCAAGTATGCCAAATTGGAATAGAAACTCCGACACGGCAAGCACGATCACGATTTATTCGACGTTATGTCAGATTCGACGATTCTTCGTTTCAGAAGTGTATTTCTGTGCGGAATCGCTGTTTCGTGTGCTAGATCAGTGCATTTGCATGCAAACATTCCAAATTGGCACAGAAACTCCGATCCGCACAAACACGATCACGTTTTATTCGAGCTTATGTCAGATTCGACGATTCTTCGTTTCAGAAGTGTATTTCAGTGCGGAATCGCTGTTTCGCGCGCTAGATCAGTGCATTTGCAAGCAAGTATGCCAAATTGGAATAGAAACTCCGACACGGCAAGCACGATCACGATTTATTCGACGTTATGTCAGATTCGACGATTCTTCGTTTCAGAAGTGTATTTATGTGCGGAATCGCTGTTTCGCGTGTTAGATCAGTGCATTTGCATGCAAACATTCCAAATTGGCACAGAAACTCCGATCCGCACAAACACGATCACGATTTATTCGAGCTTATGTCAGATTCGACGATTCTTCGTTTCAGAAGTGTATTTCAGTGCGGAATCGCTGTTTCGCGCGCTAGATCAGTGCATTTGCAGGCAAGTATGCCAAATTGGAATAGAAACTCCGACACGGCAAGCACGATCACAATTTATTCGAGCCTATGTCAGTTTCGACATTCTTCGTTTCAGAAGTGTATTTCTGTGCGGAATCGCTGTTTCGCGCGCTAGATCAGTGCATTTGCATGCAAATATGCGAAATTGGCACGAAATCTCCGATTTGGCAAGCACGATCATGGTTTATTCGAGCTTATGTCAGATTCGACGATTATTCGTTTCACAAATGAATTTCTGTACGGAATCGCTGTTTAGCGTGCTAGATCAGTGCATTTGTATGCAAATATGCGAAATTGGTACGGAAACTCCGATTCGGCAAGCACGACCATGATTTATTCGAGCTTATGTCAGATTCGACGATTCTTCGTTTCAGAAGTGTATTACTGTGCGGAATCGCTGTTTCGCGTGCTATATCAGTGCATTTGCATGCAAGTATGCGAAATTGGAATTGAAACTCCGACCGCCAATCACGATCACGATTTATTAGAGCTTATGTCAGATT
This sequence comes from Lasioglossum baleicum, assembly GCF_051020765.1. NCBI lineage: Eukaryota > Metazoa > Arthropoda > Insecta > Hymenoptera > Halictidae > Lasioglossum > Lasioglossum baleicum. The sequence continues at coordinate 351,198 of NW_027469174.1, forward strand.
CGACGATTCTTCGTTTCAGAAGTGTATTTCAGTGCGGAATCGCTGTTTCGCGCGCTAGATCAGTGCATTTGCAGGCAAGTATGCCAAATTGGAATAGAAACTCCGACACGGCAAGCAGGGTCACGATTTATTCGACGTTATGTCAGATTCGACGATTCTTCGTTTCAGAAGTGTATTTCTGTGCGGAATCGCTGTTTCGCGTGCTAGATCAGTGCATTTGCATGCAAATATGCGAAATTGGACAGAAACTCCGACCAGGCAAGCACGATCACAATTTATTCGAGCCTATGTCAGATTCGACGATTCTTCGTTTCAGAAGTGTGTTTCAGTGCGGAATCGCTGTTTCGCGTGCTAGATCAGTGCATTTGCATACAAGTATGAGAAATTGGAATAGAAACCACGACCCGACAAGCACGATCGCGATTTAATCGAGCTTATGGCAGATTCGACGATTCTTCGTTTCAGAAGTGTATTTCTTTGCGGAATCGCTGTTTCGCGTGCTAGATCAGTGCATTTGCATGCAAATATGCGAAATTGGCACGAAAACTCCGATTCGGCAAGGACGATCACGATTTATTCGAGCTCATGTCAGATTCGAAAATTATTCGTTTCACAAATGAATTTCTGTGCGGAATCGCTGTTTCGCGTAGTAGATCAGTGCATTTGCAAGCAAGTATGCCAAATTGGAATAGAAACTCCGACCCGGCAAGCACGATCACGATTTATTCGAGCTTATGTCAGATTCGACGATTCTTTGTTTCAGAAGGTGTATTTCTGTGCGGAATCGCTGTTTCGCGTGCTAGATCAGTGCATTTGTATGCAGATTTGCGAAATTGGCACGGAAACTCCGATTCGGCAAGCACGATCACGATTTATACGAGCTTATGTCAGATTCGACGATTCTTCGTTTCAGAAGTGTATTTCTGTGCGGAATCGCTGTTTCGCGTGCTATATCAGTGCATTTGCATGCAAGTATGCGAAATTTTAATAAAAACTCCGACCCGGCAAGCACGATCACGATTTATTCGAGCTTATGTCAGATTCGACAATTATTCGTTTCACAAATGAATTTCTGTGCGGAATCGCTGTTTCGCGTAGTAGATCAGTGCATTTGCAGGCAGGTATGCCAAATTGGAATAGAATCTCCGACACGGCAAGCACGGTCACGATTTATTCGACGTTATGTCAGATTCGACGATTCTTCGTTTCAGAAGTGTATTTCTGTGCGGAATCGCTGTTTCGCGTGCTAGATCAGTGCATTTGCATGCAAATATGCGAAATTGGACAGAAACTCCGACCAGGCAAGCACGATCACAATTTATTCGAGCCTATGTCAGTTTCGACATTCTTCGTTTCAGAAGTGTATTTCTGTGCGGAATCGCTGTTTCGCGTGCTATATCAGTGCATTTGCATGCAAGTATGCGAAATTGGAATTGAAACTCCGACCCGGCAAGCACGATCACAATTTATTCGAGCCTATGTCAGATTCGACGATTATTCGTTTCACAAATGAATTTCTGTACGGAATCGCTGTTTAGCGTGCTAGATCAGTGCATTTGTATTCAAATATACGAAATTGGCACGGAAACTCCGATTCGGCAAGCACGACCACGATTTATTCGAGATTATGTCAGATTCGACGATTCTTCGTTTGAGAAGTGTATTTCTGTGCGGAATCGCTGTCTCGCGCGCTAGATCAGTGCATTTGCATGCAAATATACGAAATTGGCACGAAAACTCCGATTCGGCAAGCACGATCACGATTTATTCGAGCTTATGTCAGATTCGACGATTATTTGTTTCACAAATGAATTTCTGTGCGGAATCGCCGTTTCGCTGGCTAGATCAGTGCATTTGCATGCAAACATGCCAAATTGGCACAGAAACTCCGACCCGTCAAGCACGATCACAATTTATTCGAGCCTATGTCAGATTCGACGATTCTTCGTTTCAGAAGTGTATTTCAGTGCGGAATCGCTGTTTCGCGTGCTAGATCAGTGCATTTGCATACAAGTATGAGAAATTGGAATAGAAACCACGACCCGACAAGCACGATCGCGATTTAATCGAGCTTATGGCAGATTCGACGATTCTTCGTTTCAGAAGTGTATTTCAGTGCGGAATCGCAGTTTCGCGTGCTAGATCAGTGCATTTGCATGCAAATATGCGAAATTGGACAGAAACTCCGACCAGGCAAGCACGATCACAATTTATTCGAGCCTATGTCAGATTCGACGATTCTTCGTTTCAGAAGTGTATTTCAGTGCGGAATCGCTGTTTCGCGTGCTAGATCAGTGCATTTGCATACAAGTATGCCAAATTGGAATAGAAACTCCGACACGGCAAGCACGATCACGATTTATTCGACGTTATGTCAGATTCGACGATTCTTCGTTTCAGAAGTGTATTTCTGTGCGGAATCGCTGTTTCGCGTGCTAGATCAGTGCATTTGCATGCAAATATGCGAAATTGGACAGAAACTCCGACCAGGCAAGCACGATCACAATTTATTCGAGCCTATGTCAGATTCGACGATTCTTCGTTTCAGAAGTGTATTTCAGTGCGGAATCGCTGTTTCGCGTGCTAGATCAGTGCATTTGCATGTAAATATGCGAAATTGGCACGAAAACTCCGATTCGGCAAGCACGATCACGATTTATTCGAGCTTATGTCAGATTCGACAATTATTCGTTTCACAAATGAATTTCTGTGCGGAATCGCTGTTTCGCGTAGTAGATCACTGCATTTGCAAGCAAGTATGCCAAATTGGAATAGAAACTCCGACCCGGCAAGCTCGATCACGATTTATTCGAGCTTATGTCAGATTCGACGATTCTTTGTTTCAGAAGTGTATTTCTGTGCGGAATCGCTGTTTCGCGTGCTAGATCAGTGCATTTGTATGCAGATATGCGAAATTGGCACGGAAACTCCGATTCGGCAAGCACGATCATGATTTATTCGAGCTTATGTCAGATTCGACGATTCTTCGTTCCAGAAGTGTATTTCTGTGCGGAATCGCTGTTTCGCGTGCTATATCAGTGCATTTGCATGCAAATATGCGAAATTGGACAGAAACTCCGACCAGGCAAGCACGATCACAATTTATTCGAGCCTATGTCAGATTCGACGATTCTTCGTTTCAGAAGTGTATTTATGTGCGGAATCGCTGTTTCGCGTGTTAGATCAGTGCATTTGCATGCAAACATTCCAAATTGGCACAGAAACTCCGATCCGCACAAACACGATCACGATTTATTCGAGCTTATGTCAGATTCGACGATTCTTCGTTTCAGAAGTGTATTTCTGTGCGTAATCGCTGTTTCGCGGGCTAGATCAGTGCATTTGCATGCAAGTATGACAAATTGGAATAGAAACTCCGACCGGCAATCACGATCACGATTTATTCGAGCTTATGTCAGATTCGACGATTCTTCGTTTCAGAAGTGTATTTCTGAGCGGAATCGCTGTTTCGCGCGCTAGATCAGTGCATTTGCAGGCAAGTATGCCAAATTGGAATAGAAACTCCGACACGACAAGCACGGTCACGATTTATTCGACGTTATGTCAGATTCGACGATTCTTCGTTTCAGAAGTGTATTTCTGTGCGGAATCGCTGTTTCGCGTGCTAGATCAGTGCATTTGCATGCAAATATGCGAAATTGGACAGAAACTCCGACCAGGCAAGCACGATCACAATTTATTCGAGCCTATGTCAGATTCGACGATTCTTCGTTTCAGAAGTGTATTTCTGTGCGTAATCGCTGTTTCGCGCGCTAGATCAGTGCATTTGCATGCAAGTATGACAAATTGGAATAGAAACTCCGACCGCCAATCACGATCACGATTTATTAGAGCTTATGTCAGATTCGACGATTCTTCGTTTCAGAAGTGTATTTCTGTGCGGAATCGCTGTTTCGCGCGCTAGATCAGTGCATTTGCAGGCAAGTATGACAAATTGGAATAGAAACTCCGACCGCCAATCACGATCACGATTTATTAGAGCTTATGTCAGATTCGACGATTCTTCGTTTCAGAAGTGTATTTCTGTGCGGAATCGCTGTTTCGCGTGCTAGATCAGTGCATTTGCATGCAAATATGCGAAATTGGACAGAAACTCCGACCAGGCAAGCACGATCACAATTTATTCGAGCCTATGTCAGTTTCGACATTCTTCGTTTCAGAAGTGTATTTCTGTGCGGAATCGCTGTTTCGCGCGCTAGATCAGTGCATTTGCATGCAAATATGCGAAATTGGCACGAAATCTCCGATTTGGCATGCACGATCATGGTTTATTCGAGCTTATGTCAGATTCGACGATTATTCGTTTCACAAATGAATTTCTGTACGGAATCGCTGTTTAGCGTGCTAGATCAGTGCATTTGTATGCAAATATGCGAAATTGGTACGGAAACTCCGATTCGGCAAGCACGACCACGATTTATTCGAGCTTATGTCAGATTCGACGATTCTTCGTATCAGAAGTGTATTACTGTGCGGAATCGCTGTTTCGCGTGCTATATCAGTGCATTTGCATGCAAGTATGCGAAATTGGAATTGAAACTCCGACCCGGCAAGCACGATCACAATTTATTCGAGCCTATGTCAGATTCGACGATTATTCGTTTCACAAATGAATTTCTGTACGGAATCGCTGTTTAGCGTGCTAGATCAGTGCATTTGTATTCAAATATACGAAATTGGCACGGAAACTCCGATTCGGCAAGCACGACCACGATTTATTCGAGATTATGTCAGATTCGACGATTCTTCGTTTGAGAAGTGTATTTCTGTGCGGAATCGCTGTATCGCGCGCTAGATCAGTGCATTTGCATGCAAATATACGAAATTGGCACGAAAACTCCGATTCGGCAAGCACGATCACGATTTATTCGAGCTTGTGTCAGATTCGACGATTATTTGTTTCACAAATGAATTTCTGTGCGGAATCGCCGTTTCGCGGGCTAGATCAGTGCATTTGCATGCAAACATGCCAGATTGGCACAGAAACTCCGACCCGTCAAGCACGATCACAATTTATTCGAGCCTATGTCAGATTCGACGATTCTTCGTTTCAGAAGTGTATTTCTGTGCGGAATCGCTGTTTCGCGTGCTAGATAAGTGCATTTATATGCAGATATGCGAAATTGGCACGGAAACTACGATTTGGCAAGCACGATCACGATTTATTCGAGCTTACGTCAGATTCGACGATTCTTCGTTTCAGAAGTGTATTTCTGTGCGGAATCGCTGTTTCGCGCGCTAGATCAGTGCATTTGCATGCAAATATACGAAATTGGCACGAAAACTCCGATTCGGCAAGCACGATCACAATTTATTCGAGCCTATGTCAGATTCGACGATTCTTCGTTTCAGAAGTGTATTTCAGTGCGGAATCGCTGTTTCGCGTGCTAGATCAGTGCATTTGCATACAAGTATGAGAAATTGGAATAGAAACCACGACCCGACAAGCACGATCGCGATTTAATCGAGCTTATGGCAGATTCGACGATTCTTCGTTTCAGAAGTGTATTTCTTTGCGGAATCGCTGTATCGCGTGCTAGATCAGTGCATTTGCATGCAAATATGCGAAATTGGCACGAAAACTCCGATTCGGCAAGGACGATCACGATTTACTCGAGCTCATGTCAGATTCGACAATTATTCGTTTCACAAATGAATTTCTGTGCGGAATCGCTGTTTCGCGTAGTAGATCAGTGCATTTGCAAGCAAGTATGCCAAATTGGAATAGAAACTCCGACCCGGCAAGCACGATCACGATTTATTCGAGCTTATGTCAGATTCGACGATTCTTTGTTTCAGAAGTGTATTTCTGTGCGGAATCGCTGTTTCGCGTGCTAGATCAGTGCATTTGCATGCAAATATGCGAAATTGGACAGAAACTGCGACCAGGCAAGCACGATGACAATTTATTCGAGCCTATGTCAGATTCGACGATTCTTCGTTTCAGAAGTGTATTTCTGTGCGTAATCGCTGTTTCGCGCGCTAGATCAGTGCATTTGCATGCAAGTATGACAAATTGGAATAGAAACTCCGACCGCCAATCACGATCACGATTTATTAGAGCTTATGTCAGATTCGACGATTCTTCGTTTCAGAAGTGTATTTCAGTGCGGAATCGCAGTTTCGCGTGCTAGATCAGTGCATTTGCATGCAAATATGCCAAATTGGAATAGAAACTCCGACACGGCAAGCACGATCACGATTTATTCGACGTTATGTCAGATTCGACGATTCTTCGTTTCAGAAGTGTATTTCAGTGCGGAATCGCTGTTTCGCGTGCTAGATCAGTGCATTTGCATACAAGTATGCCAAATTGGAATAGAAACTCCGACACGGCAAGCACGATCACGATTTATTCGACGTTATGTCAGATTCGACGATTCTTCGTTTCAGAAGTGTATTTCTGTGCGTAATCGCTGTTTCGCGCGCTAGATCAGTGCATTTGCATGCAAGTATGACAAATTGGAATAGAAACTCCGACCGCCAATCACGATCACGACTTATTAGAGCTTATGTCAGATTCGACGATTCTTCGTTTCAGAAGTGTATTTCAGTGCGGAATCGCAGTTTCGCGTGCTAGATCAGTGCATTTGCATGCAAATATGCCAAATTGGAATAGAAACTCCGACACGGCAAGCACGATCACGATTTATTCGACGTTATGTCAGATTCGACGATTCTTCGTTTCAGAAGTGTATTTCAGTGCGGAATCGCTGTTTCGCGTGCTAGATCAGTGCATTTGCATACAAGTATGCCAAATTGGAATAGAAACTCCGACACGGCAAGCACGATCACGATTTATTCGACGTTATGTCAGATTCGACGATTCTTCGTTTCAGAAGTGTATTTCTGTGCGGAATCGCTGTTTCGTGTGCTAGATCAGTGCATTTGCATGCAAACATTCCAAATTGGCACAGAAACTCCGATCCGCACAAACACGATCACGTTTTATTCGAGCTTATGTCAGATTCGACGATTCTTCGTTTCAGAAGTGTATTTCAGTGCGGAATCGCTGTTTCGCGCGCTAGATCAGTGCATTTGCAGGCAACTACGCCAAATTGAAATATAAACTCCGACACGGCAAGCACGATCACGATTTATTCGACGTTATGTCAGATTCGACGATTCTTCGTTTCAGAAGTGTATTTATGTGCGGAATCGCTGTTTCGCGTGTTAGATCAGTGCATTTGCATGCAAACATTCCAAATTGGCACAGAAACTCCGATCCGCACAAACACGATCACGATTTATTCGAGCTTATGTCAGATTCGACGATTCTTCGTTTCAGAAGTGTATTTCAGTGCGGAATCGCTGTTTCGCGCGCTAGATCAGTGCATTTGCAGGCAAGTATGCCAAATTGGAATAGAAACTCCGACACGGCAAGCACGATCACAATTTATTCGAGCCTATGTCAGTTTCGACATTCTTCGTTTCAGAAGTGTATTTCTGTGCGGAATCGCTGTTTCGCGCGCTAGATCAGTGCATTTGCATGCAAATATGCGAAATTGGCACGAAATCTCCGATTTGGCAAGCACGATCATGGTTTATTCGAGCTTATGTCAGATTCGACGATTATTCGTTTCACAAATGAATTTCTGTACGGAATCGCTGTTTAGCGTGCTAGATCAGTGCATTTGTATGCAAATATGCGAAATTGGTACGGAAACTCCGATTCGGCAAGCACGACCATGATTTATTCGAGCTTATGTCAGATTCGACGATTCTTCGTTTCAGAAGTGTATTACTGAGCGGAATCGCTGTTTCGCGTGCTATATCAGTGCATTTGCATGCAAGTATGCGAAATTGGAATTGAAACTCCGACCGCCAATCACGATCACGATTTATTAGAGCTTATGTCAGATTCGACGATTCTTCGTTTCAGAAGTGTATTTCAGTGCGGAATCGCTGTTTCGCGCGCTAGATCAGTGCATTTGCAGGCAAGTATGCCAAATTGGAATAGAAACTCCGACACGGCAAGCAGGGTCACGATTTATTCGACGTTATGTCAGATTCGACGATTCTTCGTTTCAGAAGTGTATTTCTGTGCGGAATCGCTGTTTCGCGTGCTAGATCAGTGCATTTGCATGCAAATATGCGAAATTGGACAGAAACTCCGACCAGGCAAGCACGATCACAATTTATTCGAGCCTATGTCAGATTCGACGATTCTTCGTTTCAGAAGTGTATTTCAGTGCGGAATCGCTGTTTCGCGTGCTAGATCAGTGCATTTGCATACAAGTATGAGAAATTGGAATAGAAACCACGACCCGACAAGCACGATCGCGATTTAATCGAGCTTATGGCAGATTCGACGATTCTTCGTTTCAGAAGTGTATTTCTTTGCGGAATCGCTGTTTCGCGTGCTAGATCAGTGCATTTGCATGCAAATATGCGAAATTGGCACGAAAACTCCGATTCGGCAAGGACGATCACGATTTATTCGAGCTCATGTCAGATTCGAAAATTATTCGTTTCACAAATGAATTTCTGTGCGGAATCGCTGTTTCGCGTAGTAGATCAGTGCATTTGCAAGCAAGTATGCCAAATTGGAATAGAAACTCCGACCCGGCAAGCACGATCACGATTTATTCGAGCTTATGTCAGATTCGACGATTCTTTGTTTCAGAAGGTGTATTTCTGTGCGGAATCGCTGTTTCGTGTGCTAGATCAGTGCATTTGTATGCAGATTTGCGAAATTGGCACGGAAACTCCGATTCGGCAAGCACGATCACGATTTATACGAGCTTATGTCAGATTCGACGATTCTTCGTTTCAGAAGTGTATTTCTGTGCGGAATCGCTGTTTCGCGTGCTATATCAGTGCATTTGCATGCAAGTATGCGAAATTTTAATAGAAACTCCGACCCGGCAAGCACGATCACGATTTATTCGAGCTTATGTCAGATTCGACAATTATTCGTTTCACAAATGAATTTCTGTGCGGAATCGCTGTTTCGCGTAGTAGATCAGTGCATTTGCAGGCAGGTATGCCAAATTGGAATAGAAACTCCGACACGGCAAGCACGGTCACGATTTATTCGACGTTATGTCAGATTCGACGATTCTTCGTTTCAGAAGTGTATTTCTGTGCGGAATCGCTGTTTCGCGTGCTAGATCAGTGCATTTGCATGCAAATATGCGAAATTGGACAGAAACTCCGACCAGGCAAGCACGATCACAATTTATTCGAGCCTATGTCAGTTTCGACATTCTTCGTTTCAGAAGTGTATTTCTGTGCGGAATCGCTGTTTCGCGTGCTATATCAGTGCATTTGCATGCAAGTATGCGAAATTGGAATTGAAACTCCGACCCGGCAAGCACGATCACAATTTATTCGAGCCTATGTCAGATTCGACGATTATTCGTTTCACAAATGAATTTCTGTACGGAATCGCTGTTTAGCGTGCTAGATCAGTGCATTTGTATTCAAATATACGAAATTGGCACGGAAACTCCGATTCGGCAAGCACGACCACGATTTATTCGAGATTATGTCAGATTCGACGATTCTTCGTTTGAGAAGTGTATTTCTGTGCGGAATCGCTGTCTCGCGCGCTAGATCAGTGCATTTGCATGCAAATATACGAAATTGGCACGAAAACTCCGATTCGGCAAGCACGATCACGATTTATTCGAGCTTATGTCAGATTCGACGATTATTTGTTTCACAAATGAATTTCTGTGCGGAATCGCCGTTTCGCTGGCTAGATCAGTGCATTTGCATGCAAACATGCCAAATTGGCACAGAAACTCCGACCCGTCAAGCACGATCACAATTTATTCGAGCCTATGTCAGATTCGACGATTCTTCGTTTCAGAAGTGTATTTCAGTGCGGAATCGCTGTTTCGCGTGCTAGATCAGTGCATTTGCATACAAGTATGAGAAATTGGAATAGAAACCACGACCCGACAAGCACGATCGCGATTTAATCGAGCTTATGGCAGATTCGACGATTCTTCGTTTCAGAAGTGTATTTCAGTGCGGAATCGCAGTTTCGCGTGCTAGATCAGTGCATTTGCATGCAAATATGCGAAATTGGACAGAAACTCCGACCAGGCAAGCACGATCACAATTTATTCGAGCCTATGTCAGATTCGACGATTCTTCGTTTCAGAAGTGTATTTCAGTGCGGAATCGCTGTTTCGCGTGCTAGATCAGTGCATTTGCATACAAGTATGCCAAATTGGAATAGAAACTCCGACACGGCAAGCACGATCACGATTTATTCGACGTTATGTCAGATTCGACGATTCTTCGTTTCAGAAGTGTATTTCTGTGCGGAATCGCTGTTTCGCGTGCTAGATCAGTGCATTTGCATGCAAATATGCGAAATTGGACAGAAACTCCGACCAGGCAAGCACGATCACAATTTATTCGAGCCTATGTCAGATTCGACGATTCTTCGTTTCAGAAGTGTATTTCAGTGCGGAATCGCTGTTTCGCGTGCTAGATCAGTGCATTTGCATGTAAATATGCGAAATTGGCACGAAAACTCCGATTCGGCAAGCACGATCACGATTTATTCGAGCTTATGTCAGATTCGACAATTATTCGTTTCACAAATGAATTTCTGTGCGGAATCGCTGTTTCGCGTAGTAGATCACTGCATTTGCAAGCAAGTATGCCAAATTGGAATAGAAACTCCGACCCGGCAAGCTCGATCACGATTTATTCGAGCTTATGTCAGATTCGACGATTCTTTGTTTCAGAAGTGTATTTCTGTGCGGAATCGCTGTTTCGCGTGCTAGATCAGTGCATTTGTATGCAGATATGCGAAATTGGCACGGAAACTCCGATTCGGCAAGCACGATCATGATTTATTCGAGCTTATGTCAGATTCGACGATTCTTCGTTCCAGAAGTGTATTTCTGTGCGGAATCGCTGTTTCGCGTGCTATATCAGTGCATTTGCATGCAAATATGCGAAATTGGACAGAAACTCCGACCAGGCAAGCACGATCACAATTTATTCGAGCCTATGTCAGATTCGACGATTCTTCGTTTCAGAAGTGTATTTATGTGCGGAATCGCTGTTTCGCGTGTTAGATCAGTGCATTTGCATGCAAACATTCCAAATTGGCACAGAAACTCCGATCCGCACAAACACGATCACGATTTATTCGAGCTTATGTCAGATTCGACGATTCTTCGTTTCAGAAGTGTATTTCTGTGCGTAATCGCTGTTTCGCGGGCTAGATCAGTGCATTTGCATGCAAGTATGACAAATTGGAATAGAAACTCCGACCGGCAATCACGATCACGATTTATTAGAGCTTATGTCAGATTCGACGATTCTTCGTTTCAGAAGTGTATTTCTGTGCGGAATCGCTGTTTCGCGCGCTAGATCAGTGCATTTGCAGGCAAGTATGACAAATTGGAATAGAAACTCCGACCGCCAATCACGATCACGATTTATTAGAGCTTATGTCAGATTCGACGATTCTTCGTTTCAGAAGTGTATTTCTGTGCGGAATCGCTGTTTCGCGTGCTAGATCAGTGCATTTGCATGCAAATATGCGAAATTGGACAGAAACTCCGACCAGGCAAGCACGATCACAATTTATTCGAGCCTATGTCAGTTTCGACATTCTTCGTTTCAGAAGTGTATTTCTGTGCGGAATCGCTGTTTCGCGCGCTAGATCAGTGCATTTGCATGCAAATATGCGAAATTGGCACGAAATCTCCGATTTGGCATGCACGATCATGGTTTATTCGAGCTTATGTCAGATTCGACGATTATTCGTTTCACAAATGAATTTCTGTACGGAATCGCTGTTTAGCGTGCTAGATCAGTGCATTTGTATGCAAATATGCGAAATTGGTACGGAAACTCCGATTCGGCAAGCACGACCACGATTTATTCGAGCTTATGTCAGATTCGACGATTCTTCGTTTCAGAAGTGTATTACTGTGCGGAATCGCTGTTTCGCGTGCTATATCAGTGCATTTGCATGCAAGTATGCGAAATTGGAATTGAAACTCCGACCCGGCAAGCACGATCACAATTTATTCGAGCCTATGTCAGATTCGACGATTATTCGTTTCACAAATGAATTTCTGTACGGAATCGCTGTTTAGCGTGCTAGATCAGTGCATTTGTATTCAAATATACGAAATTGGCACGGAAACTCCGATTCGGCAAGCACGACCACGATTTATTCGAGATTATGTCAGATTCGACGATTCTTCGTTTGAGAAGTGTATTTCTGTGCGGAATCGCTGTCTCGCGCGCTAGATCAGTGCATTTGCATGCAAATATACGAAATTGGCACGAAAACTCCGATTCGGCAAGCACGATCACGATTTATTCGAGCTTGTGTCAGATTCGACGATTATTTGTTTCACAAATGAATTTCTGTGCGGAATCGCCGTTTCGCGGGCTAGATCAGTGCATTTGCATGCAAACATGCCAAATTGGCACAGAAACTCCGACCCGTCAAGCACGATCACAATTTATTCGAGCCTATGTCAGATTCGACGATTCTTCGTTTCAGAAGTGTATTTCTGTGCGGAATCGCTGTTTCGCGTGCTAGATAAGTGCATTTATATGCAGATATGCGAAATTGGCACGGAAACTACGATTTGGCAAGCACGATCACGATTTATTCGAGCTTACGTCAGATTCGACGATTCTTCGTTTCAGAAGTGTATTTCTGTGCGGAATCGCTGTTTCGCGCGCTAGATCAGTGCATTTGCATGCAAATATACGAAATTGGCACGAAAACTCCGATTCGGCAAGCACGATCACAATTTATTCGAGCCTATGTCAGATTCGACGATTCTTCGTTTCAGAAGTGTATTTCAGTGCGGAATCGCTGTTTCGCGTGCTAGATCAGTGCATTTGCATACAAGTATGAGAAATTGGAATAGAAACCACGACCCGACAAGCACGATCGCGATTTAATCGAGCTTATGGCAGATTCGACGATTCTTCGTTTCAGAAGTGTATTTCTTTGCGGAATCGCTGTATCGCGTGCTAGATCAGTGCATTTGCATGCAAATATGCGAAATTGGCACGAAAACTCCGATTCGGCAAGGACGATCACGATTTACTCGAGCTCATGTCAGATTCGACAATTATTCGTTTCACAAATGAATTTCTGTGCGGAATCGCTGTTTCGCGTAGTAGATCAGTGCATTTGCAAGCAAGTATGCCAAATTGGAATAGAAACTCCGACCCGGCAAGCACGATCACGATTTATTCGAGCTTATGTCAGATTCGACGATTCTTTGTTTCAGAAGTGTATTTCTGTGCGGAATCGCTGTTTCGCGTGCTAGATCAGTGCATTTGCATGCAAATATGCGAAATTGGACAGAAACTCCGACCAGGCAAGCACGATGACAATTTATTCGAGCCTATGTCAGATTCGACGATTCTTCGTTTCAGAAGTGTATTTCTGTGCGTAATCGCTGTTTCGCGCGCTAGATCAGTGCATTTGCATGCAAGTATGACAAATTGGAATAGAAACTCCGACCGCCAATCACGATCACGATTTATTAGAGCTTATGTCAGATTCGACGATTCTTCGTTTCAGCAGTGTATTTCAGTGCGGAATCGCAGTTTCGCGTGCTAGATCAGTGCATTTGCATGCAAATATGCCAAATTGGAATAGAAACTCCGACACGGCAAGCACGATCACGATTTATTCGACGTTATGTCAGATTCGACGATTCTTCGTTTCAGAAGTGTATTTCAGTGCGAAATCGCTGTTTCGCGTGCTAGATCAGTGCATTTGCATACAAGTATGCCAAATTGGAATAGAAACTCCGACACGGCAAGCACGATCACGATTTATTCGACGTTATGTCAGATTCGACGATTCTTCGTTTCAGAAGTGTATTTCTGTGCGGAATCGCTGTTTCGCGTGCTAGATCAGTGCATTTGCATGCAAATATGCGAAATTGGACAGAAACTCCGACCAGGCAAGAACGATCACAATTTATTCGAGCCTATGTCAGATTCGACGATTCTTCGTTTCAGAAGTGTATTTCAGTGCGGAATCGCTGTTTCGCGTGCTAGATCAGTGCATTTGCATGTAAATATGCGAAATTGGCACGAAAACTCCGATTCGGCAAGCACGATCACGATTTATTCGAGCTTATGTCAGATTCGACAATTATTCGTTTCACAAATGAATTTCTGTGCGGAATCGCTGTTTCGCGTAGTAGATCACTGCATTTGCAAGCAAGTATGCCAAATTGGAATAGAAACTCCGACCCGGCAAGCCCGATCACGATTTATTCGAGCTTATGTCAGATTCGACGATTCTTTGTTTCAGAAGTGTATTTCTGTGCGGAATCGCTGTTTCGCGTGCTAGATCAGTGCATTTGTATGCAGATATGCGAAATTGGCACGGAAACTCCGATTCGGCAAGCACGATCATGATTTATTCGAGCTTATGTCAGATTCGACGATTCTTCGTTCCAGAAGTGTATTTCTGTGCGGAATCGCTGTTTCGCGTGCTATATCAGTGCATTTGCATGCAAATATGCGAAATTGGACAGAAACTCCGACCAGGCAAGCACGATCACAATTTATTCGAGCCTATGTCAGATTCGACGATTCTTCGTTTCAGAAGTGTATTTATGTGCGGAATCGCTGTTTCGCGTGTTAGATCAGTGCATTTGCATGCAAACATTCCAAATTGGCACAGAAACTCCGATCCGCACAAACACGATCACGATTTATTCGAGCTTATGTCAGATTCGACGATTCTGCGTTTCAGAAGTGTATTTCTGTGCGTAATCGCTGTTTCGCGGGCTAGATCAGTGCATTTGCATGCAAGTATGACAAATTGGAATAGGAACTCCGACCGGCAATCACGATCACGATTTATTCGAGCTTATGTCAGATTCGACGATTCTTCGTTTCAGAAGTGTATTTCTGTGCGGAATCGCTGTTTCGCGCGCTAGATCAGTGCATTTGCAGGCAAGTATGCCAAATTGGAATAGAAACTCCGACACGGCAAGCACGGTCACGATTTATTCGACGTTATGTCAGATTCGACGATTCTTCGTTTCAGAAGTGTATTTCTGTGCGGAATCGCTGTTTCGCGTGCTAGATCAGTGCATTTGCATGCAAATATGCGAAATTGGACAGAAACTCCGACCAGGCAAGCACGATCACAATTTATTCGAGCCTATGTCAGATTCGACGATTCTTCGTTTCAGAAGTGTATTTCTGTGCGTAATCGCTGTTTCGCGTGCTAGATCAGTGCATTTGCATGCAAATATGCGAAATTGGACAGAAACTCCGACCAGGCAAGCACGATCACAATTTATTCGAGCCTATGTCAGTTTCGACGATTCTTCGTTTCAGAAGTGTATTTCAGTGCGGAATCGCTGTTTCGCGTGCTAGATCAGTGCATTTGCATACAAGTATGAGAAATTGGAATAGAAACCACGACCCGACAAGCACGATCGCGATTTAATCGAGCTTATGGCAGATTCGACGATTCTTCGTTTCAGAAGTGTATTTCTTTGCGGAATCGCTGTTTCGCGTGCTAGATCAGTGCATTTGCATGCAAATATGCGAAATTGGCACGAAAACTCCGATTCGGCAAGGACGATCACGATTTATTCGAGCTCATGTCAGATTCGACAATTATTCGTTTCACAAATGAATTTCTGTGCGGAATCGCTGTTTCGCGTAGTAGATCAGTGCATTTGCAAGCAAGTATGCCAAATTGGAATAGAAACTCCGACCCGGCAAGCACGATCACGATTTATTCGAGCTTATGTCAGATTCGACGATTCTTTGTTTCAGAAGTGTATTTCTGTGCGGAATCGCTGTTTCGCGTGCTAGATCAGTGCATTTGTATGCAGATTTGCGAAATTGGACAGAAACTCCGACCAGGCAAGCACGATCACAATTTATTCGAGCCTATGTCAGATTCGACGATTCTTCGTTTCAGAAGTGTATTTCTGTGCGTAATCGCTGTTTCGCGCACTAGATCAGTGCATTTGCATGCAAGTATGACAAATTGGAATAGAAACTCCGACCGCCAATCACGATCACGATTTATTAGAGCTTATGTCAGATTCGACGATTCTTCGTTTCAGAAGTGTATTTCAGTGCGGAATCGCTGTTTCGCGCGCTAGATCAGTGCATTTGCAGGCAAGTATGCCAAATTGGAATAGAAACTCCGACACGGCAAGCACGGTCACGATTTATTCGACGTTATGTCAGATTCGACGATTCTTCGTTTCAGAAGTGTATTTCTGTGCGGAATCGCTGTTTCTTGTGCTAGATCAGTGCATTTGCATGCAAATATGCGAAATTGGCACGAAAACTCCGATTCGGCAAGGACGATCACGATTTATTCGAGCTCATGTCAGATTCGACAATTATTCGTTTCACAAATGAATTTCTGTGCGGAATCGCTGTTTCGCGTAGTAGATCAGTGCATTTGCAAGCAAGTATGCCAAATTGGAATAGAAACTCCGACACGGCAAGCACGATCACGATTTATACGAGCTTATGTCAGATTCGACGATTCTTCGTTTCAGAAGTGTATTTCTGTGCGGAATCGCTGTTTCGCGTGCTAGATCAGTGCATTTGCAGGCAAGTATGCCAAATTGGAATAGAAACTCCGACACGGCAAGCACGATCACGATTTATTCGACGTTATGTCAGATTCGACGATTCTTCGTTTCAGAAGTGTATTTCTGTGCGGAATCGCTGTTTCGCGTGCTAGATCAGTGCATTTGCATGCAAACATTCCAAATTGGCACAGAAACTCCGATCCGCACAAACACGATCACGTTTTATTCGAGCTTATGTCAGATTCGACGATTCTTCGTTTCAGAAGTGTATTTCAGTGCGGAATCGCTGTTTCGCGCGCTAGAACAGTGCATTTGCAGGCAAGTATGCCAAATTGGAATAGAAACTCCGACACGGCAAGCACGATCACGATTTATTCGACGTTATGTCAGATTCGACGATTCTTCGTTTCAGAAGTGTATTTATGTGCGGAATCGCTGTTTCGCGTGTTAGATCAGTGCATTTGCATGCAAACATTCCAAATTGGCACAGAAACTCCGATCCGCACAAACACGATCACGATTTATTCGAGCTTATGTCAGATTCGACGATTCTTCGTTTCAGAAGTGTATTTCAGTGCGGAATCGCTGTTTCGCGCGCTAGATCAGTGCATTTGCAGGCAAGTATGCCAAATTGGAATAGAAACTCCGACACGGCAAGCACGATCACAATTTATTCGAGCCTATGTCAGTTTCGACATTCTTCGTTTCAGAAGTGTATTTCTTTGCGGAATCGCTGTTTCGCGTGCTAGATCAGTGCATTTGCATGCAAATATGCGAAATTGGCACAAAATCTCCGATTCGGCAAGGACGATCACGATTTATTCGAGCTCATGTCAGATTCGACAATTATTCGTTTCACAAATGAATTTCTGTGCGGAATCGCTGTTTCGCGTAGTAGATCAGTGCATTTGCAAGCAAGTATGCCAAATTGGAATAGAAACTCCGACCCGGCAAGCACGATCACGATTTATTCGAGCTTATGTCAGATTCGACGATTCTTTGTTTCAGAAGTGTATTTCTGTGCGGAATCGCTGTTTCGCGTGCTAGATCAGTGCATTTGTATGCAGATTTGCGAAATTGGCACGGAAACTCCGATTCGGCAAGCACGATCACGATTTATACGAGCTTATGTCAGATTCGACGATTCTTCGTTTCAGAAGTGTATTTCTGTGCGGAATCGCTGTTTCGCGTGCTATATCAGTGCATTTGCATGCAAGTATGCGAAATTTTAATAGAAACTCCGACCCGGCAAGCACGATCACAATTTATTCGAGGTTATGTCAGATTCGACGATTCTTCGTTTCAGAAGTGTATTTCTGTGCGGAATCGCTGTTTCGCGTGCTAGATCAGTGCATTTGCATGCAAATATGCGAAATTGGACAGAAACTCCGACCAGGCAAGCACGATCACAATTTATTCGAGCCTATGTCAGATTCGACGATTCTTAGTTTCAGAAGTGTATTTCAGTGCGGAATCGCTGTTTCGCGTGCTAGATCAGTGCATTTGCATGCAAATATGCGAAATTGGCACGAAAACTCCGATTCGGCAAGCACGATCAAGATTTATTCGAGCTTATGTCAGATTCGACAATTATTCGTTTCACAAATGAATTTCTGTGCGGAATCGCTGTTTCGCGTAGTAGGTCAGTGCATTTGCAAGCAAGTATGCCAAATTGGAATAGAAACTCCGACCCGGCAAGCACGATCACGATTTATTCGAGCTTATGTCAGATTCGACGATTCTTTGTTTCAGAAGTGTATTTCTGTGCGGAATCGCTGTTTCGCGTGCTAGATCAGTGCATTTGTATGCAGATATGCGAAATTGGCACGGAAACTCCGATTCGGCAAGCACGATCATGATTTATTCGAGCTCATGTCAGATTCGACGATTCTTCGTTTCAGAAGTGTATTTCTGTGCGGAATCGCTGTTTCGCGTGCTATATCAGTGCATTTGCATGCAAGTATGCGAAATTGGAATAGAAACTCCGACACGGCAAGCACGGTCACGATTTATTCGAGCCTATGTCAGTTTCGACATTCTTCGTTTCAGAAGTGTATTTCTGTGCGGAATCGCTGTTTCGCGCGCTAGATCAGTGCATTTGCATGCAAATATGCGAAATTGGCAGAAAAATCTCCGATTTGGCAATCACGATCATGGTTTATTCGAGCTTATGTCAGATTCGACGATTCTTCGTTTCAGAAGTGTATTTCTGTGCGGAATCGCTGTTTCGCGCGCTAGATCAGTGCATTTGCAGGCAAGTATGCGAAATTGGACAGAAACTCCGACCAGGCAAGCACGATCACAATTTATTCGAGCCTATGTCAGATTCGACGATTCTTCGTTTCAGAAGTGTATTTCTGTGCCTAATCGCTGTTTCGCGCGCTAGATCAGTGCATTTGCATGCAAGTATGACAAATTGGAATAGAAACTCCGACCGCCAATCACGATCACGATTTATTAGAGCTTATGTCAGATTCGACGATTCTTCGTTTCAGAAGTGTATTTCAGTGCGGAATCGCTGTTTCGCGCGCTAGATCAGTGCATTTGCAGGCAAGTATGCCAAATTGGAATAGAAACTCCGACACGGCAAGCACGATCACGATTTATTCGACGTTATGTCAGATTCGACGATTCTTCGTTTCAGAAGTGTATTTATGTGCGGAATCGCTGTTTCGCGTGTTAGATCAGTGCATTTGCATGCAAACATTCCAAATTGGCACAGAAACTCCGATCCGCACAAACACGATCACGATTTATTCGAGCTTATGTCAGATTCGACGATTCTTCGTTTCAGAAGTGTATTTCAGTGCGGAATCGCTGTTTCGCGCGCTAGATCAGTGCATTTGCAGGCAAGTATGCCAAATTGGAATAGAAACTCCGACACGGCAAGCACGATCACAATTTATTCGAGCCTATGTCAGTTTCGACATTCTTCGTTTCAGAAGTGTATTTCTTTGCGGAATCGCTGTTTCGCGTGCTAGATCAGTGCATTTGCATGCAAATATGCGAAATTGGCACAAAATCTCCGATTCGGCAAGGACGATCACGATTTATTCGAGCTCATGTCAGATTCGACAATTATTCGTTTCACAAATGAATTTCTGTGCGGAATCGCTGTTTCGCGTAGTAGATCAGTGCATTTGCAAGCAAGTATGCCAAATTGGAATAGAAACTCCGACCCGGCAAGCACGATCACGATTTATTCGAGCTTATGTCAGATTCGACGATTCTTTGTTTCAGAAGTGTATTTCTGTGCGGAATCGCTGTTTCGCGTGCTAGATCAGTGCATTTGTATGCAGATTTGCGAAATTGGCACGGAAACTCCGATTCGGCAAGCACGATCACGATTTATACGAGCTTATGTCAGATTCGACGATTCTTCGTTTCAGAAGTGTATTTCTGTGCGGAATCGCTGTTTCGCGTGCTATATCAGTGCATTTGCATGCAAGTATGCGAAATTTTAATAGAAACTCCGACCCGGCAAGCACGATCACAATTTATTCGAGGTTATGTCAGATTCGACGATTCTTCGTTTCAGAAGTGTATTTCTGTGCGGAATCGCTGTTTCGCGTGCTAGATCAGTGCATTTGCATGCAAATATGCGAAATTGGACAGAAACTCCGACCAGGCAAGCACGATCACAATTTATTCGAGCCTATGTCAGATTCGACGATTCTTAGTTTCAGAAGTGTATTTCAGTGCGGAATCGCTGTTTCGCGTGCTAGATCAGTGCATTTGCATGCAAATATGCGAAATTGGCACGAAAACTCCGATTCGGCAAGCACGATCAAGATTTATTCGAGCTTATGTCAGATTCGACAATTATTCGTTTCACAAATGAATTTCTGTGCGGAATCGCTGTTTCGCGTAGTAGGTCAGTGCATTTGCAAGCAAGTATGCCAAATTGGAATAGAAACTCCGACCCGGCAAGCACGATCACGATTTATTCGAGCTTATGTCAGATTCGACGATTCTTTGTTTCAGAAGTGTATTTCTGTGCGGAATCGCTGTTTCGCGTGCTAGATCAGTGCATTTGTATGCAGATATGCGAAATTGGCACGGAAACTCCGATTCGGCAAGCACGATCATGATTTATTCGAGCTCATGTCAGATTCGACGATTCTTCGTTTCAGAAGTGTATTTCTGTGCGGAATCGCTGTTTCGCGTGCTATATCAGTGCATTTGCATGCAAGTATGCGAAATTGGAATAGAAACTCCGACACGGCAAGCACGGTCACGATTTATTCGAGCCTATGTCAGTTTCGACATTCTTCGTTTCAGAAGTGTATTTCTGTGCGGAATCGCTGTTTCGCGCGCTAGATCAGTGCATTTGCATGCAAATATGCGAAATTGGCAGAAAAATCTCCGATTTGGCAATCACGATCATGGTTTATTCGAGCTTATGTCAAATTCGACGATTCTTCGTTTCAGAAGTGTATTTCTGTGCGGAATCGCTGTTTCGCGCGCTAGATCAGTGCATTTGCAGGCAAGTATGCGAAATTGGACAGAAACTCCGACCAGGCAAGCACGATCACAATTTATTCGAGCCTATGTCAGATTCGACGATTCTTCGTTTCAGAAGTGTATTTCTGTGCGTAATCGCTGTTTCGCGCGCTAGATCAGTGCATTTGCATGCAAGTATGACAAATTGGAATAGAAACTCCGACCGCCAATCACGATCACGATTTATTAGAGCTTATGTCAGATTCGACGATTCTTCGTTTCAGAAGTGTATTTCAGTGTGGAATCGCTGTTTCGCGCGCTAGATCAGTGCATTTGCAGGCAAGTATGCCAAATTGGAATAGAAACTCCGACACGGCAAGCACGGTCACGATTTATTCGACGTTATGTCAGATTCGACGATTCTTCGTTTCAGAAGTGTATTTCTGTGCGGAATCGCTGTTTCGCGTGCTAGATCAGTGCATTTGCATGCAAATATGCGAAATTGGCACGAAAACTCCGATTCGGCAAGGACGATCACGATTTATTCGAGCTCATGTCAGTTTCGACAATTATTCGTTTCACAAATGAATTTCTGTGCGGAATCGCTGTTTCGCGTAGTAGATCAGTGCATTTGCAAGCAAGTATGCCAAATTGGAATAGAAACTCCGACACGGCAAGCACGATCACGATTTATACGAGCTTATGTCAGATTCGACGATTCTTCGTTTCAGAAGTGTATTTCTGTGCGGAATCGCTGTTTCGCGTGCTAGATCAGTGCATTTGCAGGCAAGTATGCCAAATTGGAATAGAAACTCCGACACGGCAAGCACGATCACGATTTATTCGACGTTATGTCAGATTCGACGATTCTTCGTTTCAGAAGTGTATTTCTGTGCGGAATCGCTGTTTCGCGTGCTAGATCAGTGCATTTGCATGCAAACATTCCAAATTGGCACAGAAACTCCGATCCGCACAAACACGATCACGTTTTATTCGAGCTTATGTCAGATTCGACGATTCTTCGTTTCAGAAGTGTATTTCAGTGCGGAATCGCTGTTTCGCGCGCTAGATCAGTGCATTTGCAGGCAAGTATGCCAAATTGGAATAGAAACTCCGACACGGCAAGCACGATCACGATTTATTCGACGTTATGTCAGATTCGACGATTCTTCGTTTCAGAAGTGTATTTATGTGCGGAATCGCTGTTTCGCGTGTTAGATCAGTGCATTTGCATGCAAACATTCCAAATTGGCACAGAAACTCCGATCCGCACAAACACGATCACGATTTATTCGAGCTTATGTCAGATTCGACGATTCTTCGTTTCAGAAGTGTATTTCAGTGCGGAATCGCTGTTTCGCGCGCTAGATCAGTGCATTTGCAGGCAAGTATGCCAAATTGGAATAGAAACTCCGACACGGCAAGCACGATCACAATTTATTCGAGCCTATGTCAGTTTCGACATTCTTCGTTTCAGAAGTGTATTTCTGTGCGGAATCGCTGTTTCGCGCGCTAGATCAGTGCATTTGCATGCAAATATGCGAAATTGGCACGAAATCTCCGATTTGGCAAGCACGATCATGGTTTATTCGAGCTTATGTCAGATTCGACGATTATTCGTTTCACAAATGAATTTCTGTACGGAATCGCTGTTTAGCGTGCTAGATCAGTGCATTTGTATGCAAATATGCGAAATTGGTACGGAAACTCCGATTCGGCAAGCACGACCATGATTTATTCGAGCTTATGTCAGATTCGACGATTATTCGTTTCACAAATGAATTTCTGTACGGAATCGCTGTTTAGCGTGCTAGATCAGTGCATTTGTATTCAAATATACGAAATTGGCACGGAAACTCCGATTCGGCAAGCACGACCACGATTTATTCGAGATTATGTCAGATTCGACGATTCTTCGTTTGAGAAGTGTATTTCTGTGCGGAATCGCTGTCTCGCGCGCTAGATCAGTGCATTTGCATGCAAATATACGAAATTGGCACGAAAACTCCGATTCGGCAAGCACGATCACGATTTATTCGAGCTTATGTCAGATTCGACGATTATTTGTTTCACAAATGAATTTCTGTGCGGAATCGCCGTTTCGCTGGCTAGATCAGTGCATTTGCATGCAAACATGCCAAATTGGCACAGAAACTCCGACCCGTCAAGCACGATCACAATTTATTCGAGCCTATGTCAGATTCGACGATTCTTCGTTTCAGAAGTGTATTTCAGTGCGGAATCGCTGTTTCGCGTGCTAGATCAGTGCATTTGCATACAAGTATGAGAAATTGGAATAGAAACCACGACCCGACAAGCACGATCGCGATTTAATCGAGCTTATGGCAGATTCGACGATTCTTCGTTTCAGAAGTGTATTTCAGTGCGGAATCGCAGTTTCGCGTGCTAGATCAGTGCATTTGCATGCAAATATGCGAAATTGGACAGAAACTCCGACCAGGCAAGCACGATCACAATTTATTCGAGCCTATGTCAGATTCGACGATTCTTCGTTTCAGAAGTGTATTTCAGTGCGGAATCGCTGTTTCGCGTGCTAGATCAGTGCATTTGCATACAAGTATGCCAAATTGGAATAGAAACTCCGACACGGCAAGCACGATCACGATTTATTCGACGTTATGTCAGATTCGACGATTCTTCGTTTCAGAAGTGTATTTCTGTGCGGAATCGCTGTTTCGCGTGCTAGATCAGTGCATTTGCATGCAAATATGCGAAATTGGACAGAAACTCCGACCAGGCAAGCACGATCACAATTTATTCGAGCCTATGTCAGATTCGACGATTCTTCGTTTCAGAAGTGTATTTCAGTGCGGAATCGCTGTTTCGCGTGCTAGATCAGTGCATTTGCATGTAAATATGCGAAATTGGCACGAAAACTCCGATTCGGCAAGCACGATCACGATTTATTCGAGCTTATGTCAGATTCGACAATTATTCGTTTCACAAATGAATTTCTGTGCGGAATCGCTGTTTCGCGTAGTAGATCACTGCATTTGCAAGCAACTATGCCAAATTGGAATAGAAACTCCGACCCGGCAAGCTCGATCACGATTTATTCGAGCTTATGTCAGATTCGACGATTCTTTGTTTCAGAAGTGTATTTCTGTGCGGAATCGCTGTTTCGCGTGCTAGATCAGTGCATTTGTATGCAGATATGCGAAATTGGCACGGAAACTCCGATTCTGCAAGCACGATCATGATTTATTCGAGCTTATGTCAGATTCGACGATTCTTCGTTCCAGAAGTGTATTTCTGTGCGGAATCGCTGTTTCGCGTGCTATATCAGTGCATTTGCATGCAAATATGCGAAATTGGACAGAAACTCCGACCAGGCAAGCACGATCACAATTTATTCGAGCCTATGTCAGATTCGACGATTCTTCGTTTCAGAAGTGTATTTATGTGCGGAATCGCTGTTTCGCGTGTTAGATCAGTGCATTTGCATGCAAACATTCCAAATTGGCACAGAAACTCCGATCCGCACAAACACGATCACGATTTATTCGAGCTTATGTCAGATTCGACGATTCTTCGTTTCAGAAGTGTATTTCTGAGCGTAATCGCTGTTTCGCGGGCTAGATCAGTGCATTTGCATGCAAGTATGACAAATTGGAATAGAAACTCCGACCGGCAATCACGATCACGATTTATTCGAGCTTATGTCAGATTCGACGATTCTTCGTTTCAGAAGTGTATTTCTGTGCGGAATCGCTGTTTCGCGCGCTAGATCAGTGCATTTGCAGGTAAGTATGCCAAATTGGAATAGAAACTCCGACACGACAAGCACGGTCACGATTTATTCGACGTTATGTCAGATTCGACGATTCTTCGTTTCAGAAGTGTATTTCTGTGCGGAATCGCTGTTTCGCGCGCTAGATCAGTGCATTTGCATGCAAATATGCGAAATTGGACAGAAACTCCGACCAGGCAAGCACGATCACAATTTATTCGAGCCTATGTCAGATTCGACATTCTTCGTTTCAGAAGTGTATTTCTGTGCGGAATCGCTGTTTCGCGTGCTAGATCAGTGCATTTGCATGCAAATATGCGAAATTGGACAGAAACTCCGACCAGGCAAGCACGATCACAATTTATTCGAGCCTATGTCAGTTTCGACATTCTTCGTTTCAGAAGTGTATTTCTGTGCGGAATCGCTGTTTCGCGCGCTAGATCAGTGCATTTGCATGCAAATATGCGAAATTGGCACGAAATCTCCGATTTGGCAAGCACGATCATGGTTTATTCGAGCTTATGTCAGATTCGACGATTATTCGTTTCACAAATGAATTTCTGTACGGAATCGCTGTTTAGCGTGCTAGATCAGTGCATTTGTATGCAAATATGCGAAATTGGTACAGAAACTCCGATTCGGCAAGCACGACCACGATTTATTCGAGCTTATGTCAGATTCGACGATTCTTCGTTTCAGAAGTGTATTACTGTGCGGAATCGCTGTTTCGCGTGCTATATCAGTGCATTTGCATGCAAGTATGCGAAATTGGAATTGAAACTCCGACCCGGCAAGCACGATCACAATTTATTTGAGCCTATGTCAGATTCGACGATTATTCGTTTCACAAATGAATTTCTGTACGGAATCGCTGTTTAGCGTGCTAGATCAGTGCATTTGTATTCAAATATACGAAATTGGCACGGAAACTCCGATTCGGCAAGCACGACCACGATTTATTCGAGATTATGTCAGATTCGACGATTCTTCGTTTGAGAAGTGTATTTCTGTGCGGAATCGCTGTATCGCGCGCTAGATCAGTGCATTTGCATGCAAATATACGAAATTGGCACGGAAACTCCGATTCGGCAAGCACGATCACGATTTATTCGAGCTTGTGTCAGATTCGACGATTATTTGTTTCACAAATGAATTTCTGTGCGGAATCGCCGTTTCGCGGGCTAGATCAGTGCATTTGCATGCAAACATGCCAAATTGGCACAGAAACTCCGACCCGTCAAGCACGATCACAATTTATTCGAGCCTATGTCAGATTCGACGATTCTTCGTTTCAGAAGTGTATTTCTGTGCGGAATCGCTGTTTCGCGTGCTAGATAAGTGCATTTATATGCAGATATGCGAAATTGGCACGGAAACTACGATTTGGCAAGCACGATCACGATTTATTCGAGCTTACGTCAGATTCGACGATTCTTCGTTTCAGAAGTGTATTTCTGTGCGGAATCGCTGTTTCGCGCGCTAGATCAGTGCATTTGCATGCAAATATACGAAATTGGCACGAAAACTCCGATTCGGCAAGCACGATCACAATTTATTCGAGCCTATGTCAGATTCGACGATTCTTCGTTTCAGAAGTGTATTTCAGTGCGGAATCGCTGTTTCGCGTGCTAGATCAGTGCATTTGCATACAAGTATGAGAAATTGGAATAGAAACCACGACCCGACAAGCACGATCGCGATTTAATCGAGCTTATGGCAGATTCGACGATTCTTCGTTTCAGAAGTGTATTTCTTTGCGGAATCGCTGTATCGCGTGCTAGATCAGTGCATTTGCATGCAAATATGCGAAATTGGCACGAAAACTCCGATTCGGCAAGGACGATCACGATTTACTCGAGCTCATGTCAGATTCGACAATTATTCGTTTCACAAATGAATTTCTGTGCGGAATCGCTGTTTCGCGTAGTAGATCAGTGCATTTGCAAGCAAGTATGCCAAATTGGAATAGAAACTCCGACCCGGCAAGCACGATCACGATTTATTCGAGCTTATGTCAGATTCGACGATTCTTTGTTTCAGAAGTGTATTTCTGTGCGGAATCGCTGTTTCGCGTGCTAGATCAGTGCATTTGCATGCAAATATGCGAAATTGGACAGAAACTCCGACCAGGCAAGCACGATGACAATTTATTCGAGCCTATGTCAGATTCGACGATTCTTCGTTTCAGAAGTGTATTTCTGTGCGTAATCGCTGTTTCGCGCGCTAGATCAGTGCATTTGCATGCAAGTATGACAAATTGGAATAGAAACTCCGACCGCCAATCACGATCACGATTTATTAGAGCTTATGTCAGATTCGACGATTCTTCGTTTCAGAAGTGTATTTCAGTGCGGAATCGCTGTTTCGCGTGCTAGATCAGTGCATTTGCATGCAAATATGCGAAATTGGCACGAAAACTCCGATTCGGCAAGCACGATCAAGATTTATTCGAGCTTATGTCAGATTCGACAATTATTCGTTTCACAAATGAATTTCTGTGCGGAATCGCTGTTTCGCGTAGTAGGTCAGTGCATTTGCAAGCAAGTATGCCAAATTGGAATAGAAACTCCGACCCGGCAAGCACGATCACGATTTATTCGAGCTTATGTCAGATTCGACGATTCTTTGTTTCAGAAGTGTATTTCTGTGCGGAATCGCTGTTTCGCGTGCTAGATCAGTGCATTTGTATGCAGATATGCGAAATTGGCACGGAAACTCCGATTCGGCAAGCACGATCATGATTTATTCGAGCTCATGTCAGATTCGACGATTCTTCGTTTCAGAAGTGTATTTCTGTGCGGAATCGCTGTTTCGCGTGCTATATCAGTGCATTTGCATGCAAGTATGCGAAATTGGAATAGAAACTCCGACACGGCAAGCACGGTCACGATTTATTCGAGCCTATGTCAGTTTCGACATTCTTCGTTTCAGAAGTGTATTTCTGTGCGGAATCGCTGTTTCGCGCGCTAGATCAGTGCATTTGCATGCAAATATGCGAAATTGGCAGAAAAATCTCCGATTTGGCAATCACGATCATGTTTATTCGAGCTTATGTCAGATTCGACGATTCTTCGTTTCAGAAGTGTATTTCTGTGCGGAATCGCTGTTTCGCGCGCTAGATCAGTGCATTTGCAGGCAAGTATGCGAAATTGGACAGAAACTCCGACCAGGCAAGCACGATCACAATTTATTCGAGCCTATGTCAGATTCGACGATTCTTCGTTTCAGAAGTGTATTTCTGTGCGTAATCGCTGTTTCGCGCGCTAGATCAGTGCATTTGCATGCAAGTATGACAAATTGGAATAGAAACTCCGACCGCCAATCACGATCACGATTTATTAGAGCTTATGTCAGATTCGACGATTCTTCGTTTCAGAAGTGTATTTCAGTGCGGAATCGCTGTTTCGCGCGCTAGATCAGTGCATTTGCAGGCAAGTATGCCAAATTGGAATAGAAACTCCGACACGGCAAGCACGGTCACGATTTATTCGACGTTATGTCAGATTCGACGATTCTTCGTTTCAGAAGTGTATTTCTGTGCGGAATCGCTGTTTCGCGTGCTCGATCAGTGCATTTGCATGCAAATATGCGAAATTGGCACGAAAACTCCGATTCGGCAAGGACGATCACGATTTATTCGAGCTCATGTCAGTTTCGACAATTATTCGTTTCACAAATGAATTTCTGTGCGGAATCGCTGTTTCGCGTAGTAGATCAGTGCATTTGCAAGCAAGTATGCCAAATTGGAATAGAAACTCCGACACGGCAAGCACGATCACGATTTATACGAGCTTATGTCAGATTCGACGATTCTTCGTTTCAGAAGTGTATTTCTGTGCGGAATCGCTGTTTCGCGTGCTAGATCAGTGCATTTGCAGGCAAGTATGCCAAATTGGAATAGAAACTCCGACACGGCAAGCACGATCACGATTTATTCGACGTTATGTCAGATTCGACGATTCTTCGTTTCAGAAGTGTATTTCTGTGCGGAATCGCTGTTTCGCGTGCTAGATCAGTGCATTTGCATGCAAACATTCCAAATTGGCACAGAAACTCCGATCCGCACAAACACGATCACGTTTTATTCGAGCTTATGTCAGATTCGACGATTCTTCGTTTCAGAAGTGTATTTCAGTGCGGAATCGCTGTTTCGCGCGCTAGATCAGTGCATTTGCAGGCAAGTATGCCAAATTGGAATAGAAACTCCGACCCGGCAAGCACGATCACGATTTATTCGAGCTTATGTCAGATTCGACGATTCTTTGTTTCAGAAGTGTATTTCTGTGCGGAATCGCTGTTTCGCGTGCTAGATCAGTGCATTTGTATGCAGATATGCGAAATTGGCACGGAAACTCCGATTCGGCAAGCACGATCATGATTTATTCGAGCTCATGTCAGATTCGACGATTCTTCGTTTCAGAAGTGTATTTCTGTGCGGAATCGCTGTTTCGCGTGCTATATCAGTGCATTTGCATGCAAGTATGCGAAATTGGAATAGAAACTCCGACACGGCAAGCACGGTCACGATTTATTCGAGCCTATGTCAGTTTCGACATTCTTCGTTTCAGAAGTGTATTTCTGTGCGGAATCGCTGTTTCGCGCGCTAGATCAGTGCATTTGCATGCAAATATGCGAAATTGGCAGAAAAATCTCCGATTTGGCAATCACGATCATGGTTTATTCGAGCTTATGTCAGATTCGACGATTCTTCGTTTCAGAAGTGTATTTCTGTGCGGAATCGCTGTTTCGCGCGCTAGATCAGTGCATTTGCAGGCAAGTATGCGAAATTGGACAGAAACTCCGACCAGGCAAGCACGATCACAATTTATTCGAGCCTATGTCAGATTCGACGATTCTTCGTTTCAGAAGTGTATTTCTGTGCGTAATCGCTGTTTCGCGCGCTAGATCAGTGCATTTGCATGCAAGTATGACAAATTGGAATAGAAACTCCGACCGCCAATCACGATCACGATTATTAGAGCTTATGTCAGATTCGACGATTCTTCGTTTCAGAAGTGTATTTCAGTGCGGAATCGCTGTTTCGCGCGCTAGATCAGTGCATTTGCAGGCAAGTATGCCAAATTGGAATAGAAACTCCGACACGGCAAGCACGGTCACGATTTATTCGACGTTATGTCAGATTCGACGATTCTTCGTTTCAGAAGTGTATTTCTGTGCGGAATCGCTGTTTCGCGTGCTAGATCAGTGCATTTGCATGCAAATATGCGAAATTGGCACGAAAACTCCGATTCGGCAAGGACGATCACGATTTATTCGAGCTCATGTCAGTTTCGACAATTATTCGTTTCACAAATGAATTTCTGTGCGGAATCGCTGTTTCGCGTAGTAGATCAGTGCATTTGCAAGCAAGTATGCCAAATTGGAATAGAAACTCCGACACGGCAAGCACGATCACGATTTATACGAGCTTATGTCAGATTCGACGATTCTTCGTTTCAGAAGTGTATTTCTGTGCGGAATCGCTGTTTCGCGTGCTAGATCAGTGCATTTGCAGGCAAGTATGCCAAATTGGAATAGAAACTCCGACACGGCAAGCACGATCACGATTTATTCGACGTTATGTCAGATTCGACGTTTCTTCGTTTCAGAAGTGTATTTCTGTGCGGAATCGCTGTTTCGCGTGCTAGATCAGTGCATTTGCATGCAAACATTCCAAATTGGCACAGAAACTCCGATCCGCACAAACACGATCACGTTTTATTCGAGCTTATGTCAGATTCGACGATTCTTCGTTTCAGAAGTGTATTTCAGTGCGGAATCGCTGTTTCGCGCGCTAGATCAGTGCATTTGCAGGCAAGTATGCCAAATTGGAATAGAAACTCCGACACGGCAAGCACGATCACGATTTATTCGACGTTATGTCAGATTCGACGATTCTTCGTTTCAGAAGTGTATTTATGTGCGGAATCGCTGTTTCGCGTGTTAGATCAGTGCATTTGCATGCAAACATTCCAAATTGGCACAGAAACTCCGATCCGCACAAACACGATCACGATTTATTCGATCTTATGTCAGATTCGACGATTCTTCGTTTCAGAAGTGTATTTCAGTGCGGAATCGCTGTTTCGCGCGCTAGATCAGTGCATTTGCAGGCAAGTATGCCAAATTGGAATAGAAACTCCGACACGGCAAGCACGATCACAATTTATTCGAGCCTATGTCAGTTTCGACATTCTTCGTTTCAGAAGTGTATTTCTGTGCGGAATCGCTGTTTCGCGCGCTAGATCAGTGCATTTGCATGCAAATATGCGAAATTGGCACGAAATCTCCGATTTGGCAAGCACGATCATGGTTTATTCGAGCTTATGTCAGATTCGACGATTATTCGTTTCACAAATGAATTTCTGTACGGAATCGCTGTTTAGCGTGCTAGATCAGTGCATTTGTATGCAAATATGCGAAATTGGTACGGAAACTCCGATTCGGCAAGCACGACCATGATTTATTCGAGCTTATGTCAGATTCGACGATTATTCGTTTCACAAATGAATTTCTGTACGGAATCGCTGTTTAGCGTGCTAGATCAGTGCATTTGTATTCAAATATACGAAATTGGCACGGAAACTCCGATTCGGCAAGCACGACCACGATTTATTCGAGATTATGTCAGATTCGACGATTCTTCGTTTGAGAAGTGTATTTCTGTGCGGAATCGCTGTCTCGCGCGCTAGATCAGTGCATTTGCATGCAAATATACGAAATTGGCACGAAAACTCCGATTCGGCAAGCACGATCACGATTTATTCGAGCTTATGTCAGATTCGACGATTATTTGTTTCACAAATGAATTTCTGTGCGGAATCGCCGTTTCGCTGGCTAGATCAGTGCATTTGCATGCAAACATGCCAAATTGGCACAGAAACTCCGACCCGTCAAGCACGATCACAATTTATTCGAGCCTATGTCAGATTCGACGATTCTTCGTTTCAGAAGTGTATTTCAGTGCGGAATCGCTGTTTCGCGTGCTAGATCAGTGCATTTGCATACAAGTATGAGAAATTGGAATAGAAACCACGACCCGACAAGCACGATCGCGATTTAATCGAGCTTATGGCAGATTCGACGATTCTTCGTTTCAGAAGTGTATTTCAGTGCGGAATCGCAGTTTCGCGTGCTAGATCAGTGCATTTGCATGCAAATATGCGAAATTGGACAGAAACTCCGACCAGGCAAGCACGATCACAATTTATTCGAGCCTATGTCAGATTCGACGATTCTTCGTTTCAGAAGTGTATTTCAGTGCGGAATCGCTGTTTCGCGTGCTAGATCAGTGCATTTGCATACAAGTATGCCAAATTGGAATAGAAACTCCGACACGGCAAGCACGATCACGATTTATTCGACGTTATGTCAGATTCGACGATTCTTCGTTTCAGAAGTGTATTTCTGTGCGGAATCGTTGTTTCGCGTGCTAGATCAGTGCATTTGCATGCAAATATGCGAAATTGGACAGAAACTCCGACCAGGCAAGCACGATCACAATTTATTCGAGCCTATGTCAGATTCGACGATTCTTCGTTTCAGAAGTGTATTTCAGTGCGGAATCGCTGTTTCGCGTGCTAGATCAGTGCATTTGCATGTAAATATGCGAAATTGGCACGAAAACTCCGATTCGGCAAGCACGATCACGATTTATTCGAGCTTATGTCAGATTCGACAATTATTCGTTTCACAAATGAATTTCTGTGCGGAATCGCTGTTTCGCGTAGTAGATCACTGCATTTGCAAGCAAGTATGCCAAATTGGAATAGAAACTCCGACCCGGCAAGCTCGATCACGATTTATTCGAGCTTATGTCAGATTCGACGATTCTTTGTTTCAGAAGTGTATTTCTGTGCGGAATCGCTGTTTCGCGTGCTAGATCAGTGCATTTGTATGCAGATATGCGAAATTGGCACGGAAACTCCGATTCGGCAAGCACGATCATGATTTATTCGAGCTTATGTCAGATTCGACGATTCTTCGTTCCAGAAGTGTATTTCTGTGCGGAATCGCTGTTTCGCGTGCTATATCAGTGCATTTGCATGCAAATATGCGAAATTGGACAGAAACTCCGACCAGGCAAGCACGATCACAATTTATTCGAGCCTATGTCAGATTCGACGATTCTTCGTTTCAGAAGTGTATTTATGTGCGGAATCGCTGTTTCGCGTGTTAGATCAGTGCATTTGCATGCAAACATTCCAAATTGGCACAGAAACTCCGATCCGCACAAACACGATCACGATTTATTCGAGCTTATGTCAGATTCGACGATTCTTCGTTTCAGAAGTGTATTTCTGAGCGTAATCGCTGTTTCGCGGGCTAGATCAGTGCATTTGCATGCAAGTATGACAAATTGGAATAGAAACTCCGACCGGCAATCACGATCACGATTTATTCGAGCTTATGTCAGATTCGACGATTCTTCGTTTCAGAAGTGTATTTCTGTGCGGAATCGCTGTTTCGCGCGCTAGATCAGTGCATTTGCAGGCAAGTATGCCAAATTGGAATAGAAACTCCGACACGACAAGCACGGTCACGATTTATTCGACGTTATGTCAGATTCGACGATTCTTCGTTTCAGAAGTGTATTTCTGTGCGGAATCGCTGTTTCGCGCGCTAGATCAGTGCATTTGCATGCAAATATGCGAAATTGGACAGAAACTCCGACCAGGCAAGCACGATCACAATTTATTCGAGCCTATGTCAGATTCGACATTCTTCGTTTCAGAAGTGTATTTCTGTGCGGAATCGCTGTTTCGCGCGCTAGATCAGTGCATTTGCATGCAAATATGCGAAATTGGCACGAAATCTCCGATTTGGCAAGCACGATCATGGTTTATTCGAGCTTATGTCAGATTCGACGATTATTCGTTTCACAAATGAATTTCTGTACGGAATCGCTGTTTAGCGTGCTAGATCAGTGCATTTGTATGCAAATATGCGAAATTGGTACAGAAACTCCGATTCGGCAAGCACGACCACGATTTATTCGAGCTTATGTCAGATTCGACGATTCTTCGTTTCAGAAGTGTATTACTGTGCGGAATCGCTGTTTCGCGTGCTATATCAGTGCATTTGCATGCAAGTATGCGAAATTGGAATTGAAACTCCGACCCGGCAAGCACGATCACAATTTATTCGAGCCTATGTCAGATTCGACGATTATTCGTTTCACAAATGAATTTCTGTACGGAATCGCTGTTTAGCGTGCTAGATCAGTGCATTTGTATTCAAATATACGAAATTGGCACGGAAACTCCGATTCGGCAAGCACGACCACGATTTATTCGAGATTATGTCAGATTCGACGATTCTTCGTTTGAGAAGTGTATTTCTGTGCGGAATCGCTGTATCGCGCGCTAGATCAGTGCATTTGCATGCAAATATACGAAATTGGCACGAAAACTCCGATTCGGCAAGCACGATCACGATTTATTCGAGCTTGTGTCAGATTCGACGATTATTTGTTTCACAAATGAATTTCTGTGCGGAATCGCCGTTTCGCGGGCTAGATCAGTGCATTTGCATGCAAACATGCCAAATTGGCACAGAAACTCCGACCCGTCAAGCACGATCACAATTTATTCGAGCCTATGTCAGATTCGACGATTCTTCGTTTCAGAAGTGTATTTCTGTGCGGAATCGCTGTTTCGCGTGCTAGATAAGTGCATTTATATGCAGATATGCGAAATTGGCACGGAAACTACGATTTGGCAAGCACGATCACGATTTATTCGAGCTTACGTCAGATTCGACGATTCTTCGTTTCAGAAGTGTATTTCTGTGCGGAATCGCTGTTTCGCGCGCTAGATCAGTGCATTTGCATGCAAATATACGAAATTGGCACGAAAACTCCGATTCGGCAAGCACGATCACAATTTATTCGAGCCTATGTCAGATTCGACGATTCTTCGTTTCAGAAGTGTATTTCAGTGCGGAATCGCTGTTTCGCGTGCTAGATCAGTGCATTTGCATACAAGTATGAGAAATTGGAATAGAAACCACGACCCGACAAGCACGATCGCGATTTAATCGAGCTTATGGCAGATTCGACGATTCTTCGTTTCAGAAGTGTATTTCTTTGCGGAATCGCTGTATCGCGTGCTAGATCAGTGCATTTGCATGCAAATATGCGAAATTGGCACGAAAACTCCGATTCGGCAAGGACGATCACGATTTACTCGAGCTCATGTCAGATTCGACAATTATTCGTTTCACAAATGAATTTCTGTGCGGAATCGCTGTTTCGCGTAGTAGATCAGTGCATTTGCAAGCAAGTATGCCAAATTGGAATAGAAACTCCGACCCGGCAAGCACGATCACGATTTATTCGAGCTTATGTCAGATTCGACGATTCTTTGTTTCAGAAGTGTATTTCTGTGCGGAATCGCTGTTTCGCGTGCTAGATCAGTGCATTTGCATGCAAATATGCGAAATTGGACAGAAACTCCGACCAGGCAAGCACGATCACAATTTATTCGAGCCTATGTCAGATTCGACGATTCTTAGTTTCAGAAGTGTATTTCAGTGCGGAATCGCTGTTTCGCGTGCTAGATCAGTGCATTTGCATGCAAATATGCGAAATTGGCACGAAAACTCCGATTCGGCAAGCACGATCAAGATTTATTCGAGCTTATGTCAGATTCGACAATTATTCGTTTCACAAATGAATTTCTGTGCGGAATCGCTGTTTCGCGTAGTAGGTCAGTGCATTTGCAAGCAAGTATGCCAAATTGGAATAGAAACTCCGACCCGGCAAGCACGATCACGATTTATTCGAGCTTATGTCAGATTCGACGATTCTTTGTTTCAGAAGTGTATTTCTGTGCGGAATCGCTGTTTCGCGTGCTAGATCAGTGCATTTGTATGCAGATATGCGAAATTGGCACGGAAACTCCGATTCGGCAAGCACGATCATGATTTATTCGAGCTCATGTCAGATTCGACGATTCTTCGTTTCAGAAGTGTATTTCTGTGCGGAATCGCTGTTTCGCGTGCTATATCAGTGCATTTGCATGCAAGTATGCGAAATTGGAATAGAAACTCCGACCCGGCAAGCACGATCACAATTTATTCGAGCCTATGTCAGTTTCGACATTCTTCGTTTCAGAAGTGTATTTCTGTGCGGAATCGCTGTTTCGCGCGCTAGATCAGTGCATTTGCATGCAAATATGCGAAATTGGCACGAAATCTCCGATTTGGCAATCACGATCATGGTTTATTCGAGCTTATGTCAGATTCGACGATTCTTCGTTTCAGAAGTGTATTTGTGTGCGGAATCGCTGTTTCGCGCGCTAGATCAGTGCATTTGCAGGCAAGTATGCCAAATTGGAATAGAAACTCCGACACGGCAAGCACGGTCACGATTTATTCGACGTTATGTCAGATTCGACGATTCTTCGTTTCAGAAGTGTATTTCTGTGCGGAATCGCTGTTTCGCGCGCTAGATCAGTGCATTTGCATGCAAATATGCGAAATTGGCAGAAAAATCTCCGATTTGGCAATCACGATCATGGTTTATTCGAGCTTATGTCAGATTCGACGATTCTTCGTTTCAGAAGTGTATTTCTGTGCGGAATCGCTGTTTCGCGCGCTAGATCAGTGCATTTGCAGGCAAGTATGCGAAATTGGACAGAAACTCCGACCAGGCAAGCACGATCACAATTTATTCGAGCCTATGTCAGATTCGACGATTCTTCGTTTCAGAAGTGTATTTCTGTGCGTAATCGCTGTTTCGCGCGCTAGATCAGTGCATTTGCATGCAAGTATGACAAATTGGAATAGAAACTCCGACCGCCAATCACGATCACGATTTATTAGAGCTTATGTCAGATTCGACGATTCTTCGTTTCAGAAGTGTATTTCAGTGCGGAATCGCTGTTTCGCGCGCTAGATCAGTGCATTTGCAGGCAAGTATGCCAAATTGGAATAGAAACTCCGACACGGCAAGCACGGTCACGATTTATTCGACGTTATGTCAGATTCGACGATTCTTCGTTTCAGAAGTGTATTTCTGTGCGGAATCGCTGTTTCGCGTGCTAGATCAGTGCATTTGCATGCAAATATGCGAAATTGGCACGAAAACTCCGATTCGGCAAGGACGATCACGATTTATTCGAGCTCATGTCAGATTCGACAATTATTCGTTTCACAAATGAATTTCTGTGCGGAATCGCTGTTTCGCGTAGTAGATCAGTGCATTTGCAAGCAAGTATGCCAAATTGGAATAGAAACTCCGACACGGCAAGCACGATCACGATTTATACGAGCTTATGTCAGATTCGACGATTCTTCGTTTCAGAAGTGTATTTCTGTGCGGAATCGCTGTTTCGCGTGCTAGATCAGTGCATTTGCAGGCAAGTATGCCAAATTGGAATAGAAACTCCGACACGGCAAGCACGATCACGATTTATTCGACGTTATGTCAGATTCGACGATTCTTCGTTTCAGAAGTGTATTTCTGTGCGGAATCGCTGTTTCGCGTGCTAGATCAGTGCATTTGCATGCAAACATTCCAAATTGGCACAGAAACTCCGATCCGCACAAACACGATCACGTTTTATTCGAGCTTATGTCAGATTCGACGATTCTTCGTTTCAGAAGTGTATTTCAGTGCGGAATCGCTGTTTCGCGCGCTAGATCAGTGCATTTGCAGGCAAGTATGCCAAATTGGAATAGAAACTCCGACACGGCAAGCACGATCACGATTTATTCGACGTTATGTCAGATTCGACGATTCTTCGTTTCAGAAGTGTATTTATGTGCGGAATCGCTGTTTCGCGTGTTAGATCAGTGCATTTGCATGCAAACATTCCAAATTGGCACAGAAACTCCGATCCGCACAAACACGATCACGATTTATTCGAGCTTATGTCAGATTCGACGATTCTTCGTTTCAGAAGTGTATTTCAGTGCGGAATCGCTGTTTCGCGCGCTAGATCAGTGCATTTACAGGCAAGTATGCCAAATTGGAATAGAAACTCCGACACGGCAAGCACGATCACAATTTATTCGAGCCTATGTCAGTTTCGACATTCTTCGTTTCAGAAGTGTATTTCTGTGCGGAATCGCTGTTTCGCGCGCTAGATCAGTGCATTTGCATGCAAATATGCGAAATTGGCACGAAATCTCCGATTTGGCAAGCACGATCATGGTTTATTCGAGCTTATGTCAGATTCGACGATTATTCGTTTCACAAATGAATTTCTGTACGGAATCGCTGTTTAGCGTGCTAGATCAGTGCATTTGTATGCAAATATGCGAAATTGGTACGGAAACTCCGATTCGGCAAGCACGACCATGATTTATTCGAGCTTATGTCAGATTCGACGATTATTCGTTTCACAAATGAATTTCTGTACGGAATCGCTGTTTAGCGTGCTAGATCAGTGCATTTGTATTCAAATATACGAAATTGGCACGGAAACTCCGATTCGGCAAGCACGACCACGATTTATTCGAGATTATGTCAGATTCGACGATTCTTCGTTTGAGAAGTGTATTTCTGTGCGGAATCGCTGTATCGCGCGCTAGATCAGTGCATTTGCATGCAAATATACGAAATTGGCACGAAAACTCCGATTCGGCAAGCACGATCACGATTTATTCGAGCTTGTGTCAGATTCGACGATTATTTGTTTCACAAATGAATTTCTGTGCGGAATCGCCGTTTCGCGGGCTAGATCAGTGCATTTGCATGCAAACATGCCAAATTGGCACAGAAACTCCGACCCGTCAAGCACGATCACAATTTATTCGAGCCTATGTCAGATTCGACGATTCTTCGTTTCAGAAGTGTATTTCTGTGCGGAATCGCTGTTTCGCGTGCTAGATAAGTGCATTTATATGCAGATATGCGAAATTGGCACGGAAACTACGATTTGGCAAGCACGATCACGATTTATTCGAGCTTACGTCAGATTCGACGATTCTTCGTTTCAGAAGTGTATTTCTGTGCGGAATCGCTGTTTCGCGCGCTAGATCAGTGCATTTGCATGCAAATATACGAAATTGGCACGAAAACTCCGATTCGGCAAGCACGATCACAATTTATTCGAGCCTATGTCAGATTCGACGATTCTTCGTTTCAGAAGTGTATTTCAGTGCGGAATCGCTGTTTCGCGTGCTAGATCAGTGCATTTGCATACAAGTATGAGAAATTGGAATAGAAACCACGACCCGACAAGCACGATCGCGATTTAATCGAGCTTATGGCAGATTCGACGATTCTTCGTTTCAGAAGTGTATTTCTTTGCGGAATCGCTGTTTCGCGTGCTAGATCAGTGCATTTGCATGCAAATATGCGAAATTGGCACGAAAACTCCGATTCGGCAAGGACGATCACGATTTACTCGAGCTCATGTCAGATTCGACAATTATTCGTTTCACAAATGAATTTCTGTGCGGAATCGCTGTTTCGCGTAGTAGATCAGTGCATTTGCAAGCAAGGATGCCAAATTGGAATAGAAACTCCGACCCGGCAAGCACGATCACGATTTATTCGAGCTTATGTCAGATTCGACGATTCTTTGTTTCAGAAGTGTATTTCTGTGCGGAATCGCTGTTTCGCGTGCTAGATCAGTGCATTTGCATGCAAATATGCGAAATTGGACAGAAACTCCGACCAGGCAAGCACGATGACAATTTATTCGAGCCTATGTCAGATTCGACGATTCTTCGTTTCAGAAGTGTATTTCTGTGCGTAATCGCTGTTTCGCGCGCTAGATCAGTGCATTTGCATGCAAGTATGACAAATTGGAATAGAAACTCCGACCGCCAATCACGATCACGATTTATTAGAGCTTATGTCAGATTCGACGATTCTTCGTTTCAGAAGTGTATTTCAGTGCGGAATCGCTGTTTCGCGCGCTAGATCAGTGCATTTGCAGGCAAGTATGCCAAATTGGAATAGAAACTCCGACACGGCAAGCACGGTCACGATTTATTCGACGTTATGTCAGATTCGACGATTCTTCGTTTCAGAAGTGTATTTCTGTGCGGAATCGCTGTTTCGCGTGCTAGATCAGTGCATTTGCATGCAAATATGCGAAATTGGCACGAAAACTCCGATTCGGCAAGGACGATCACGATTTATTCGAGCTCATGTCAGATTCGACAATTATTCGTTTCACAAATGAATTTCTGTGCGGAATCGCTGTTTCGCGTAGTAGATCAGTGCATTTGCAAGCAAGTATGCCAAATTGGAATAGAAACTCCGACACGGCAAGCACGATCACGATTTATACGAGCTTATGTCAGATTCGACGATTCTTCGTTTCAGAAGTGTATTTCTGTGCGGAATCGCTGTTTCGCGTGCTAGATCAGTGCATTTGCAGGCAAGTATGCCAAATTGGAATAGAAACTCCGACACGGCAAGCACGATCACGATTTATTCGACGTTATGTCAGATTCGACGATTCTTCGTTTCAGAAGTGTATTTCTGTGCGGAATCGCTGTTTCGCGTGCTAGATCAGTGCATTTGCATGCAAACATTCCAAATTGGCACAGAAACTCCGATCCGCACAAACACGATCACGTTTTATTCGAGCTTATGTCAGATTCGACGATTCTTCGTTTCAGAAGTGTATTTCAGTGCGGAATCGCTGTTTCGCGCGCTAGATCAGTGCATTTGCAGGCAAGTATGCCAAATTGGAATAGAAACTCCGACACGGCAAGCACGATCACGATTTATTCGACGTTATGTCAGATTCGACGATTCTTCGTTTCAGAAGTGTATTTATGTGCGGAATCGCTGTTTCGCGTGTTAGATCAGTGCATTTGCATGCAAACATTCCAAATTGGCACAGAAACTCCGATCCGCACAAACACGATCACGATTTATTCGAGCTTATGTCAGATTCGACGATTCTTCGTTTCAGAAGTGTATTTCAGTGCGGAATCGCTGTTTCGCGCGCTAGATCAGTGCATTTGCAGGCAAGTATGCCAAATTGGAATAGAAACTCCGACACGGCAAGCACGATCACAATTTATTCGAGCCTATGTCAGTTTCGACATTCTTCGTTTCAGAAGTGTATTTCTGTGCGGAATCGCTGTTTCGCGCGCTAGATCAGTGCATTTGCATGCAAATATGCGAAATTGGCACGAAATCTCCGATTTGGCAAGCACGATCATGGTTTATTCGAGCTTATGTCAGATTCGACGATTATTCGTTTCACAAATGAATTTCTGTACGGAATCGCTGTTTAGCGTGCTAGATCAGTGCATTTGTATGCAAATATGCGAAATTGGTACGGAAACTCCGATTCGGCAAGCACGACCATGATTTATTCGAGCTTATGTCAGATTCGACGATTATTCGTTTCACAAATGAATTTCTGTACGGAATCGCTGTTTAGCGTGCTAGATCAGTGCATTTGTATTCAAATATACGAAATTGGCACGGAAACTCCGATTCGGCAAGCACGACCACGATTTATTCGAGATTATGTCAGATTCGACGATTCTTCGTTTGAGAAGTGTATTTTTGTGCGGAATCGCTGTCTCGCGCGCTAGATCAGTGCATTTGCATGCAAATATACGAAATTGGCACGAAAACTCCGATTCGGCAAGCACGATCACGATTTATTCGAGCTTATGTCAGATTCGACGATTATTTGTTTCACAAATGAATTTCTGTGCGGAATCGCCGTTTCGCTGGCTAGATCAGTGCATTTGCATGCAAACATGCCAAATTGGCACAGAAACTCCGACCCGTCAAGCACGATCACAATTTATTCGAGCCTATGTCAGATTCGACGATTCTTCGTTTCAGAAGTGTATTTCAGTGCGGAATCGCTGTTTCGCGTGCTAGATCAGTGCATTTGCATACAAGTATGAGAAATTGGAATAGAAACCACGACCCGACAAGCACGATCGCGATTTAATCGAGCTTATGGCAGATTCGACGATTCTTCGTTTCAGAAGTGTATTTCTGTGCGGAATCGCTGTTTCGCGTGCTAGATCAGTGCATTTGCATGCAAATATGCGAAATTGGACAGAAACTCCGACCAGGCAAGCACGATCACAATTTATTCGAGCCTATGTCAGATTCGACGATTCTTCGTTTCAGAAGTGTATTTCTGTGCGGAATCGCTGTTTCGCGCGCTAGATCAGTGCATTTGCAGGCAAGTATGACAAATTGGAATAGAAACTCCGACCGCCAATCACGATCACGATTTATTCGACGTTATGTCAGATTCGACGATTCTTCGTTTCAGAAGTGTATTTATGTGCGGAATCGCTGTTTCGCGTGTTAGATCAGTGCATTTGCATGCAAACATTCCAAATTGGCACAGAAACTCCGATCCGCACAAACACGATCACGATTTATTCGAGCTTATGTCAGATTCGACGATTCTTCGTTTCAGAAGTGTATTTCAGTGCGGAATCGCTGTTTCGCGCGCTAGATCAGTGCATTTGCAGGCAAGTATGCCAAATTGGAATAGAAACTCCGACACGGCAAGCACGATCACAATTTATTCGAGCCTATGTCAGTTTCGACATTCTTCGTTTCAGAAGTGTATTTCTGTGCGGAATCGCTGTTTCGCGCGCTAGATCAGTGCATTTGCATGCAAATATGCGAAATTGGCACGAAATCTCCGATTTGGCAAGCACGATCATGGTTTATTCGAGCTTATGTCAGATTCGACGATTATTCGTTTCACAAATGAATTTCTGTACGGAATCGCTGTTTAGCGTGCTAGATCAGTGCATTTGTATGCAAATATGCGAAATTGGTACGGAAACTCCGATTCGGCAAGCACGACCATGATTTATTCGAGCTTATGTCAGATTCGACGATTATTCGTTTCACAAATGAATTTCTGTACGGAATCGCTGTTTAGCGTGCTAGATCAGTGCATTTGTATTCAAATATACGAAATTGGCACGGAAACTCCGATTCGGCAAGCACGACCACGATTTATTCGAGATTATGTCAGATTCGACGATTCTTCGTTTGAGAAGTGTATTTTTGTGCGGAATCGCTGTCTCGCGCGCTAGATCAGTGCATTTGCATGCAAATATACGAAATTGGCACGAAAACTCCGATTCGGCAAGCACGATCACGATTTATTCGAGCTTATGTCAGATTCGACGATTATTTGTTTCACAAATGAATTTCTGTGCGGAATCGCCGTTTCGCTGGCTAGATCAGTGCATTTGCATGCAAACATGCCAAATTGGCACAGAAACTCCGACCCGTCAAGCACGATCACAATTTATTCGAGCCTATGTCAGATTCGACGATTCTTCGTTTCAGAAGTGTATTTCAGTGCGGAATCGCTGTTTCGCGTGCTAGATCAGTGCATTTGCATACAAGTATGAGAAATTGGAATAGAAACCACGACCCGACAAGCACGATCGCGATTTAATCGAGCTTATGGCAGATTCGACGATTCTTCGTTTCAGAAGTGTATTTCAGTGCGGAATCGCTGTTTCGCGTGCTAGATCAGTGCATTTGCATGCAAATATGCGAAATTGGACAGAAACTCCGACCAGGCAAGCACGATCACAATTTATTCGAGCCTATGTCAGATTCGACGATTCTTCGTTTCAGAAGTGTATTTCAGTGCGGAATCGCTGTTTCGCGTGCTAGATCAGTGCATTTGCATACAAGTATGCCAAATTGGAATAGAAACTCCGACACGGCAAGCACGATCACGATTTATTCGACGTTATGTCAGATTCGACGATTCTTCGTTTCAGAAGTGTATTTCTGTGCGGAATCGCTGTTTCGCGTGCTAGATCAGTGCATTTGCATGCAAATATGCGAAATT
This sequence comes from Lasioglossum baleicum, assembly GCF_051020765.1. Taxonomy (NCBI): domain Eukaryota; kingdom Metazoa; phylum Arthropoda; class Insecta; order Hymenoptera; family Halictidae; genus Lasioglossum; species Lasioglossum baleicum. Next base: position 394,739 of record NW_027469174.1, read on the forward strand.
GGACAGAAACTCCGACCAGGCAAGCACGATCACAATTTATTCGAGCCTATGTCAGATTCGACGATTCTTCGTTTCAGAAGTGTATTTCAGTGCGGAATCGCTGTTTCGCGTGCTAGATCAGTGCATTTGCATGTAAATATGCGAAATTGGCACGAAAACTCCGATTCGGCAAGCACGATCACGATTTATTCGAGCTTATGTCAGATTCGACAATTATTCGTTTCACAAATGAATTTCTGTGCGGAATCGCTGTTTCGCGTAGTAGATCACTGCATTTGCAAGCAAGTATGCCAAATTGGAATAGAAACTCCGACCCGGCAAGCTCGATCACGATTTATTCGAGCTTATGTCAGATTCGACGATTCTTTGTTTCAGAAGTGTATTTCTGTGCGGAATCGCTGTTTCGCGTGCTAGATCAGTGCATTTGTATGCAGATATGCGAAATTGGCACGGAAACTCCGATTCGGCAAGCACGATCATGATTTATTCGAGCTTATGTCAGATTCGACGATTCTTCGTTCCAGAAGTGTATTTCTGTGCGGAATCGCTGTTTCGCGTGCTATATCAGTGCATTTGCATGCAAATATGCGAAATTGGACAGAAACTCCGACCAGGCAAGCACGATCACAATTTATTCGAGCCTATGTCAGATTCGACGATTCTTCGTTTCAGAAGTGTATTTATGTGCGGAATCGCTGTTTCGCGTGTTAGATCAGTGCATTTGCATGCAAACATTCCAAATTGGCACAGAAACTCCGATCCGCACAAACACGATCACGATTTATTCGAGCTTATGTCAGATTCGACGATTCTTCGTTTCAGAAGTGTATTTCTGTGCGTAATCGCTGTTTCGCGGGCTAGATCAGTGCATTTGCATGCAAGTATGACAAATTGGAATAGAAACTCCGACCGGCAATCACGATCACGATTTATTCGAGCTTATGTCAGATTCGACGATTCTTCGTTTCAGAAGTGTATTTCTGTGCGGAATCGCTGTTTCGCGCGCTAGATCAGTGCATTTGCAGGCAAGTATGCCAAATTGGAATAGAAACTCCGACACGACAAGCACGGTCACGATTTATTCGACGTTATGTCAGATTCGACGATTCTTCGTTTCAGAAGTGTATTTCTGTGCGGAATCGCTGTTTCGCGTGCTAGATCAGTGCATTTGCATGCAAATATGCGAAATTGGACAGAAACTCCGACCAGGCAAGCACGATCACAATTTATTCGAGCCTATGTCAGATTCGACGATTCTTCGTTTCAGAAGTGTATTTCTGTGCGGAATCGCTGTTTCGCGCGCTAGATCAGTGCATTTGCAGGCAAGTATGACAAATTGGAATAGAAACTCCGACCGCCAATCACGATCACGATTTATTAGAGCTTATGTCAGATTCGACGATTCTTCGTTTCAGAAGTGTATTTCTGTGCGGAATCGCTGTTTCGCGTGCTAGATCAGTGCATTTGCATGCAAATATGCGAAATTGGACAGAAACTCCGACCAGGCAAGCACGATCACAATTTATTCGAGCCTATGTCAGTTTCGACATTCTTCGTTTCAGAAGTGTATTTCTGTGCGGAATCGCTGTTTCGCGCGCTAGATCAGTGCATTTGCATGCAAATATGCGAAATTGGCACGAAATCTCCGATTTGGCAAGCACGATCATGGTTTATTCGAGCTTATGTCAGATTCGACGATTATTCGTTTCACAAATGAATTTCTGTACGGAATCGCTGTTTAGCGTGCTAGATCAGTGCATTTGTATGCAAATATGCGAAATTGGTACAGAAACTCCGATTCGGCAAGCACGACCACGATTTATTCGAGCTTATGTCAGATTCGACGATTCTTCGTTTCAGAAGTGTATTACTGTGCGGAATCGCTGTTTCGCGTGCTATATCAGTGCATTTGCATGCAAGTATGCGAAATTGGAATTGAAACTCCGACCCGGCAAGCACGATCACAATTTATTCGAGCCTATGTCAGATTCGACGATTATTCGTTTCACAAATGAATTTCTGTACGGAATCGCTGTTTAGCGTGCTAGATCAGTGCATTTGTATTCAAATATACGAAATTGGCACGGAAACTCCGATTCGGCAAGCACGACCACGATTTATTCGAGATTATGTCAGATTCGACGATTCTTCGTTTGAGAAGTGTATTTCTGTGCGGAATCGCTGTATCGCGCGCTAGATCAGTGCATTTGCATGCAAATATACGAAATTGGCACGAAAACTCCGATTCGGCAAGCACGATCACGATTTATTCGAGCTTGTGTCAGATTCGACGATTATTTGTTTCACAAATGAATTTCTGTGCGGAATCGCCGTTTCGCGGGCTAGATCAGTGCATTTGCATGCAAACATGCCAAATTGGCACAGAAACTCCGACCCGTCAAGCACGATCACAATTTATTCGAGCCTATGTCAGATTCGACGATTCTTCGTTTCAGAAGTGTATTTCTGTGCGGAATCGCTGTTTCGCGTGCTAGATAAGTGCATTTATATGCAGATATGCGAAATTGGCACGGAAACTACGATTTGGCAAGCACGATCACGATTTATTCGAGCTTACGTCAGATTCGACGATTCTTCGTTTCAGAAGTGTATTTCTGTGCGGAATCGCTGTTTCGCGCGCTAGATCAGTGCATTTGCATGCAAATATACGAAATTGGCACGAAAACTCCGATTCGGCAAGCACGATCACAATTTATTCGAGCCTATGTCAGATTCGACGATTCTTCGTTTCAGAAGTGTATTTCAGTGCGGAATCGCTGTTTCGCGTGCTAGATCAGTGCATTTGCATACAAGTATGAGAAATTGGAATAGAAACCACGACCCGACAAGCACGATCGCGATTTAATCGAGCTTATGGCAGATTCGACGATTCTTCGTTTCAGAAGTGTATTTCTTTGCGGAATCGCTGTATCGCGTGCTAGATCAGTGCATTTGCATGCAAATATGCGAAATTGGCACGAAAACTCCGATTCGGCAAGGACGATCACGATTTACTCGAGCTCATGTCAGATTCGACAATTATTCGTTTCACAAATGAATTTCTGTGCGGAATCGCTGTTTCGCGTAGTAGATCAGTGCATTTGCAAGCAAGTATGCCAAATTGGAATAGAAACTCCGACCCGGCAAGCTCGATCACGATTTATTCGAGCTTATGTCAGATTCGACGATTCTTTGTTTCAGAAGTGTATTTCTGTGCGGAATCGCTGTTTCGCGTGCTAGATCAGTGCATTTGTATGCAGATATGCGAAATTGGCACGGAAACTCCGATTCGGCAAGCACGATCATGATTTATTCGAGCTTATGTCAGATTCGACGATTCTTCGTTCCAGAAGTGTATTTCTGTGCGGAATCGCTGTTTCGCGTGCTATATCAGTGCATTTGCATGCAAATATGCGAAATTGGACAGAAACTCCGACCAGGCAAGCACGATCACAATTTATTCGAGCCTATGTCAGATTCGACGATTCTTCGTTTCAGAAGTGTATTTATGTGCGGAATCGCTGTTTCGCGTGTTAGATCAGTGCATTTGCATGCAAACATTCCAAATTGGCACAGAAACTCCGATCCGCACAAACACGATCACGATTTATTCGAGCTTATGTCAGATTCGACGATTCTTCGTTTCAGAAGTGTATTTCTGTGCGTAATCGCTGTTTCGCGGGCTAGATCAGTGCATTTGCATGCAAGTATGACAAATTGGAATAGAAACTCCGACCGGCAATCACGATCACGATTTATTCGAGCTTATGTCAGATTCGACGATTCTTCGTTTCAGAAGTGTATTTCTGTGCGGAATCGCTGTTTCGCGCGCTAGATCAGTGCATTTGCAGGCAAGTATGCCAAATTGGAATAGAAACTCCGACACGGCAAGCACGGTCACGATTTATTCGACGTTATGTCAGATTCGACGATTCTTCGTTTCAGACGTGTATTTCTGTGCGGAATCGCTGTTTCGCGTGCTAGATCAGTGCATTTGCATGCAAATATGCGAAATTGGACAGAAACTCCGACCAGGCAAGCACGATCACAATTTATTCGAGCCTATGTCAGATTCGACGATTCTTCGTTTCAGAAGTGTATTTCTGTGCGTAATCGCTGTTTCGCGTGCTAGATCAGTGCATTTGCATGCAAATATGCGAAATTGGACAGAAACTCCGACCAGGCAAGCACGATCACAATTTATTCGAGCCTATGTCAGTTTCGACGATTCTTCGTTTCAGAAGTGTATTTCAGTGCGGAATCGCTGTTTCGCGTGCTTGATCAGTGCATTTGCATACAAGTATGAGAAATTGGAATAGAAACCACGACCCGACAAGCACGATCGCGATTTAATCGAGCTTATGGCAGATTCGACGATTCTTCGTTTCAGAAGTGTATTTCTGTGCGGAATCGCTGTTTCGCGCGCTAGATCAGTGCATTTGCAGGCAAGTATGCCAAATTGGAATAGAAACTCCGACACGACAAGCACGGTCACGATTTATTCGACGTTATGTCAGATTCGACGATTCTTCGTTTCAGAAGTGTATTTCTGTGCGGAATCGCTGTTTCGCGTGCTAGATCAGTGCATTTGCATGCAAATATGCGAAATTGGACAGAAACTCCGACCAGGCAAGCACGATCACAATTTATTCGAGCCTATGTCAGATTCGACGATTCTTCGTTTCAGAAGTGTATTTCTGTGCGGAATCGCTGTTTCGCGCGCTAGATCAGTGCATTTGCAGGCAAGTATGACAAATTGGAATAGAAACTCCGACCGCCAATCACGATCACGATTTATTAGAGCTTATGTCAGATTCGACGATTCTTCGTTTCAGAAGTGTATTTCTGTGCGGAATCGCTGTTTCGCGTGCTAGATCAGTGCATTTGCATGCAAATATGCGAAATTGGACAGAAACTCCGACCAGGCAAGCACGATCACAATTTATTCGAGCCTATGTCAGATTCGACGATTCTTCGTTTCAGAAGTGTATTTCTGTGCGGAATCGCTGTTTCGCGCGCTAGATCAGTGCATTTGCAGGCAAGTATGACAAATTGGAATAGAAACTCCGACCGCCAATCACGATCACGATTTATTAGAGCTTATGTCAGATTCGACGATTCTTCGTTTCAGAAGTGTATTTCTGTGCGGAATCGCTGTTTCGCGCGCTAGATCAGTGCATTTGCATGCAAATATGCGAAATTGGCACGAAATCTCCGATTTGGCAAGCACGATCATGGTTTATTCGAGCTTATGTCAGATTCGACGATTATTCGTTTCACAAATGAATTTCTGTACGGAATCGCTGTTTAGCGTGCTAGATCAGTGCATTTGTATGCAAATATGCGAAATTGGTACAGAAACTCCGATTCGGCAAGCACGACCACGATTTATTCGAGCTTATGTCAGATTCGACGATTCTTCGTTTCAGAAGTGTATTACTGTGCGGAATCGCTGTTTCGCGTGCTATATCAGTGCATTTGCATGCAAGTATGCGAAATTGGAATTGAAACTTAGACCCGGCAAGCACGATCACAATTTATTCGAGCCTATGTCACATTCGACGATTATTCGTTTCACAAATGAATTTCTGTACGGAATCGCTGTTTAGCGTGCTAGATCAGTGCATTTGTATTCAAATATACGAAATTGGCACGGAAACTCCGATTCGGCAAGCACGACCACGATTTATTCGAGATTATGTCAGATTCGACGATTCTTCGTTTGAGAAGTGTATTTCTGTGCGGAATCGCTGTATCGCGCGCTAGATCAGTGCATTTGCATGCAAATATACGAAATTGGCACGAAAACTCCGATTCGGCAAGCACGATCACGATTTATTCGAGCTTGTGTCAGATTCGACGATTATTTGTTTCACAAATGAATTTCTGTGCGGAATCGCCGTTTCGCGGGCTAGATCAGTGCATTTGCATGCAAACATGCCAAATTGGCACAGAAACTCCGACCCGTCAAGCACGATCACAATTTATTCGAGCCTATGTCAGATTCGACGATTCTTCGTTTCAGAAGTGTATTTCTGTGCGGAATCGCTGTTTCGCGTGCTAGATAAGTGCATTTATATGCAGATATGCGAAATTGGCACGGAAACTACGATTTGGCAAGCACGATCACGATTTATTCGAGCTTACGTCAGATTCGACGATTCTTCGTTTCAGAAGTGTATTTCTGTGCGGAATCGCTGTTTCGCGCGCTAGATCAGTGCATTTGCATGCAAATATACGAAATTGGCACGAAAACTCCGATTCGGCAAGCACGATCACAATTTATTCGAGCCTATGTCAGATTCGACGATTCTTCGTTTCAGAAGTGTATTTCAGTGCGGAATCGCTGTTTCGCGTGCTAGATCAGTGCATTTGCATACAAGTATGAGAAATTGGAATAGAAACCACGACCCGACAAGCACGATCGCGATTTAATCGAGCTTATGGCAGATTCGACGATTCTTCGTTTCAGAAGTGTATTTCTTTGCGGAATCGCTGTATCGCGTGCTAGATCAGTGCATTTGCATGCAAATATGCGAAATTGGCACGAAAACTCCGATTCGGCAAGGACGATCACGATTTACTCGAGCTCATGTCAGATTCGACAATTATTCGTTTCACAAATGAATTTCTGTGCGGAATCGCTGTTTCGCGTAGTAGATCAGTGCATTTGCAAGCAAGTATGCCAAATTGGAATAGAAACTCCGACCCGGCAAGCACGATCACGATTTATTCGAGCTTATGTCAGATTCGACGATTCTTTGTTTCAGAAGTGTATTTCTGTGCGGAATCGCTGTTTCGCGTGCTAGATCAGTGCATTTGCATGCAAATATGCGAAATTGGACAGAAACTCCGACCAGGCAAGCACGATGACAATTTATTCGAGCCTATGTCAGATTCGACGATTCTTCGTTTCAGAAGTGTATTTCTGTGCGTAATCGCTGTTTCGCGCGCTAGATCAGTGCATTTGCATGCAAGTATGACAAATTGGAATAGAAACTCCGACCGCCAATCACGATCACGATTTATTAGAGCTTATGTCAGATTCGACGATTCTTCGTTTCAGAAGTGTATTTCAGTGCGGAATCGCAGTTTCGCGTGCTAGATCAGTGCATTTGCATGCAAATATGCCAAATTGGAATAGAAACTCCGACACGGCAAGCACGATCACGATTTATTCGACGTTATGTCAGATTCGACGATTCTTCGTTTCAGAAGTGTATTTCAGTGCGGAATCGCTGTTTCGCGTGCTAGATCAGTGCATTTGCATACAAGTATGCCAAATTGGAATAGAAACTCCGACACGGCAAGCACGATCACGATTTATTCGACGTTATGTCAGATTCGACGATTCTTCGTTTCAGAAGTGTATTTCTGTGCGGAATCGCTGTTTCGCGTGCTAGATCAGTGCATTTGCATGCAAATATGCGAAATTGGACAGAAACTCCGACCAGGCAAGAACGATCACAATTTATTCGAGCCTATGTCAGATTCGACGATTCTTCGTTTCAGAAGTGTATTTCAGTGCGGAATCGCTGTTTCGCGTGCTAGATCAGTGCATTTGCATGTAAATATGCGAAATTGGCACGAAAACTCCGATTCGGCAAGCACGATCACGATTTATTCGAGCTTATGTCAGATTCGACAATTATTCGTTTCACAAATGAATTTCTGTGCGGAATCGCTGTTTCGCGTAGTAGATCACTGCATTTGCAAGCAAGTATGCCAAATTGGAATAGAAACTCCGACCCGGCAAGCTCGATCACGATTTATTCGAGCTTATGTCAGATTCGACGATTCTTTGTTTCAGAAGTGTATTTCTGTGCGGAATCGCTGTTTCGCGTGCTAGATCAGTGCATTTGTATGCAGATATGCGAAATTGGCACGGAAACTCCGATTCGGCAAGCACGATCATGATTTATTCGAGCTTATGTCAGATTCGACGATTCTTCGTTCCAGAAGTGTATTTCTGTGCGGAATCGCTGTTTCGCGTGCTATATCAGTGCATTTGCATGCAAATATGCGAAATTGGACAGAAACTCCGATTCGGCAAGCACGATCACGATTTATTCGAGCTTATGTCAGATTCGACGATTCTTCGTTTCAGAAGTGTATTTCTGTGCGTAATCGCTGTTTCGCGGGCTAGATCAGTGCATTTGCATGCAAGTATGACAAATTGGAATAGAAACTCCGACCGGCAATCACGATCACGATTTATTCGAGCTTATGTCAGATTCGACGATTCTTCGTTTCAGAAGTGTATTTCTGTGCGGAATCGCTGTTTCGCGCGCTAGATCAGTGCATTTGCAGGCAAGTATGCCAAATTGGAATAGAAACTCCGACACGGCAAGCACGGTCACGATTTATTCGACGTTATGTCAGATTCGACGATTCTTCGTTTCAGAAGTGTATTTCTGTGCGGAATCGCTGTTTCGCGTGCTAGATCAGTGCATTTGCATGCAAATATGCGAAATTGGACAGAAACTCCGACCAGGCAAGAACGATCACAATTTATTCGAGCCTATGTCAGATTCGACGATTCTTCGTTTCAGAAGTGTATTTCTGTGCGTAATCGCTGTTTCGCGTGCTAGATCAGTGCATTTGCATGCAAATATGCGAAATTGGACAGAAACTCCGACCAGGCAAGCACGATCACAATTTATTCGAGCCTATGTCAGTTTCGACGATTCTTCGTTTCAGAAGTGTATTTCAGTGCGGAATCGCTGTTTCGCGTGCTAGATCAGTGCATTTGCATACAAGTATGAGAAATTGGAATAGAAACCACGACCCGACAAGCACGATCGCGATTTAATCGAGCTTATGGCAGATTCGACGATTCTTCGTTTCAGAAGTGTATTTCTTTGCGGAATCGCTGTTTCGCGTGCTAGATCAGTGCATTTGCATGCAAGTATGCGAAATTTTAATAGAAACTCCGACCCGGCAAGCACGATCACAATTTATTCGAGGTTATGTCAGATTCGACGATTCTTCGTTTCAGAAGTGTATTTCTGTGCGGAATCGCTGTTTCGCGTGCTAGATCAGTGCATTTGCATGCAAATATGCGAAATTGGACAGAAACTCCGACCAGGCAAGCACGATCACAATTTATTCGAGCCTATGTCAGATTCGACGATTCTTAGTTTCAGAAGTGTATTTCAGTGCGGAATCGCTGTTTCGCGTGCTAGATCAGTGCATTTGCATGCAAATATGCGAAATTGGCACGAAAACTCCGATTCGGCAAGCACGATCAAGATTTATTCGAGCTTATGTCAGATTCGACAATTATTCGTTTCACAAATGAATTTCTGTGCGGAATCGCTGTTTCGCGTAGTAGGTCAGTGCATTTGCAAGCAAGTATGCCAAATTGGAATAGAAACTCCGACCCGGCAAGCACGATCACGATTTATTCGAGCTTATGTCAGATTCGACGATTCTTTGTTTCAGAAGTGTATTTCTGTGCGGAATCGCTGTTTCGCGCGCTAGATCAGTGCATTTGCATGCAAATATGCGAAATTGGCACGAAATCTCCGATTTGGCAATCACGATCATGGTTTATTCGAGCTTATGTCAGATTCGACGATTCTTCGTTTCAGAAGTGTATTTGTGTGCGGAATCGCTGTTTCGCGCGCTAGATCAGTGCATTTGCAGGCAAGTATGCCAAATTGGAATAGAAACTCCGACACGGCAAGCACGGTCACGATTTATTCGACGTTATGTCAGATTCGACGATTCTTCGTTTCAGAAGTGTATTTCTGTGCGGAATCGCTGTTTCGCGCGCTAGATCAGTGCATTTGCATGCAAATATGCGAAATTGGCAGAAAAATCTCCGATTTGGCAATCACGATCATGGTTTATTCGAGCTTATGTCAGATTCGACGATTCTTCGTTTCAGAAGTGTATTTCTGTGCGGAATCGCTGTTTCGCGCGCTAGATCAGTGCATTTGCAGGCAAGTATGCGAAATTGGACAGAAACTCCGACCAGGCAAGCACGATCACAATTTATTCGAGCCTATGTCAGATTCGACGATTCTTCGTTTCAGAAGTGTATTTCTGTGCGTAATCGCTGTTTCGCGCGCTAGATCAGTGCATTTGCATGCAAGTATGACAAATTGGAATAGAAACTCCGACCGCCAATCACGATCACGATTTATTAGAGCTTATGTCAGATTCGACGATTCTTCGTTTCAGAAGTGTATTTCAGTGCGGAATCGCTGTTTCGCGCGCTAGATCAGTGCATTTGCAGGCAAGTATGCCAAATTGGAATAGAAACTCCGACACGGCAAGCACGGTCACGATTTATTCGACGTTATGTCAGATTCGACGATTCTTCGTTTCAGAAGTGTATTTCTGTGCGGAATCGCTGTTTCGCGTGCTAGATCAGTGCATTTGCATGCAAATATGCGAAATTGGCACGAAAACTCCGATTCGGCAAGGACGATCACGATTTATTCGAGCTCATGTCAGATTCGACAATTATTCGTTTCACAAATGAATTTCTGTGCGGAATCGCTGTTTCGCGTAGTAGATCAGTGCATTTGCAAGCAAGTATGCCAAATTGGAATAGAAACTCCGACACGGCAAGCACGATCACGATTTATACGAGCTTATGTCAGATTCGACGATTCTTCGTTTCAGAAGTGTATTTCTGTGCGGAATCGCTGTTTCGCGTGCTAGATCAGTGCATTTGCAGGCAAGTATGCCAAATTGGAATAGAAACTCCGACACGGCAAGCACGATCACGATTTATTCGACGTTATGTCAGATTCGACGATTCTTCGTTTCAGAAGTGTATTTCTGTGCGGAATCGCTGTTTCGCGTGCTAGATCAGTGCATTTGCATGCAAACATTCCAAATTGGCACAGAAACTCCGATCCGCACAAACACGATCACGTTTTATTCGAGCTTATGTCAGATTCGACGATTCTTCGTTTCAGAAGTGTATTTCAGTGCGGAATCGCTGTTTCGCGCGCTAGATCAGTGCATTTGCAGGCAAGTATGCCAAATTGGAATAGAAACTCCGACACGGCAAGCACGATCACGATTTATTCGACGTTATGTCAGATTCGACGATTCTTCGTTTCAGAAGTGTATTTATGTGCGGAATCGCTGTTTCGCGTGTTAGATCAGTGCATTTGCATGCAAACATTCCAAATTGGCACAGAAACTCCGATCCGCACAAACACGATCACGATTTATTCGAGCTTATGTCAGATTCGACGATTCTTCGTTTCAGAAGTGTATTTCAGTGCGGAATCGCTGTTTCGCGCGCTAGATCAGTGCATTTGCAGGCAAGTATGCCAAATTGGAATAGAAACTCCGACACGGCAAGCACGATCACAATTTATTCGAGCCTATGTCAGTTTCGACATTCTTCGTTTCAGAAGTGTATTTCTGTGCGGAATCGCTGTTTCGCGCGCTAGATCAGTGCATTTGCATGCAAATATGCGAAATTGGCACGAAATCTCCGATTTGGCAAGCACGATCATGGTTTATTCGAGCTTATGTCAGATTCGACGATTATTCGTTTCACAAATGAATTTCTGTACGGAATCGCTGTTTAGCGTGCTAGATCAGTGCATTTGTATGCAAATATGCGAAATTGGTACGGAAACTCCGATTCGGCAAGCACGACCATGATTTATTCGAGCTTATGTCAGATTCGACGATTATTCGTTTCACAAATGAATTTCTGTACGGAATCGCTGTTTAGCGTGCTAGATCAGTGCATTTGTATTCAAATATACGAAATTGGCACGGAAACTCCGATTCGGCAAGCACGACCACGATTTATTCGAGATTATGTCAGATTCGACGATTCTTCGTTTGAGAAGTGTATTTCTGTGCGGAATCGCTGTATCGCGCGCTAGATCAGTGCATTTGCATGCAAATATACGAAATTGGCACGAAAACTCCGATTCGGCAAGCACGATCACGATTTATTCGAGCTTGTGTCAGATTCGACGATTATTTGTTTCACAAATGAATTTCTGTGCGGAATCGCCGTTTCGCGGGCTAGATCAGTGCATTTGCATGCAAACATGCCAAATTGGCACAGAAACTCCGACCCGTCAAGCACGATCACAATTTATTCGAGCCTATGTCAGATTCGACGATTCTTCGTTTCAGAAGTGTATTTCTGTGCGGAATCGCTGTTTCGCGTGCTAGATAAGTGCATTTATATGCAGATATGCGAAATTGGCACGGAAACTACGATTTGGCAAGCACGATCACGATTTATTCGAGCTTACGTCAGATTCGACGATTCTTCGTTTCAGAAGTGTATTTCTGTGCGGAATCGCTGTTTCGCGCGCTAGATCAGTGCATTTGCATGCAAATATACGAAATTGGCACGAAAACTCCGATTCGGCAAGCACGATCACAATTTATTCGAGCCTATGTCAGATTCGACGATTCTTCGTTTCAGAAGTGTATTTCAGTGCGGAATCGCTGTTTCGCGTGCTAGATCAGTGCATTTGCATACAAGTATGAGAAATTGGAATAGAAACCACGACCCGACAAGCACGATCGCGATTTAATCGAGCTTATGGCAGATTCGACGATTCTTCGTTTCAGAAGTGTATTTCTTTGCGGAATCGCTGTTTCGCGTGCTAGATCAGTGCATTTGCATGCAAATATGCGAAATTGGCACGAAAACTCCGATTCGGCAAGGACGATCACGATTTACTCGAGCTCATGTCAGATTCGACAATTATTCGTTTCACAAATGAATTTCTGTGCGGAATCGCTGTTTCGCGTAGTAGATCAGTGCATTTGCAAGCAAGGATGCCAAATTGGAATAGAAACTCCGACCCGGCAAGCACGATCACGATTTATTCGAGCTTATGTCAGATTCGACGATTCTTTGTTTCAGAAGTGTATTTCTGTGCGGAATCGCTGTTTCGCGTGCTAGATCAGTGCATTTGCATGCAAATATGCGAAATTGGACAGAAACTCCGACCAGGCAAGCACGATGACAATTTATTCGAGCCTATGTCAGATTCGACGATTCTTCGTTTCAGAAGTGTATTTCTGTGCGTAATCGCTGTTTCGCGCGCTAGATCAGTGCATTTGCATGCAAGTATGACAAATTGGAATAGAAACTCCGACCGCCAATCACGATCACGATTTATTAGAGCTTATGTCAGATTCGACGATTCTTCGTTTCAGAAGTGTATTTCAGTGCGGAATCGCAGTTTCGCGTGCTAGATCAGTGCATTTGCATGCAAATATGCCAAATTGGAATAGAAACTCCGACACGGCAAGCACGATCACGGTTTATTCGACGTTATGTCAGATTCGACGATTCTTCGTTTCAGAAGTGTATTTCAGTGCGGAATCGCTGTTTCGCGTGCTAGATCAGTGCATTTGCATACAAGTATGCCAAATTGGAATAGAAACTCCGACACGGCAAGCACGATCACGATTTATTCGAGCTTATGTCAGATTCGACGATTCTTTGTTTCAGAAGTGTATTTCTGTGCGGAATCGCTGTTTCGCGTGCTAGATCAGTGCATTTGCATGCAAATATGCGAAATTGGACAGAAACTCCGACCAGGCAAGCACGATGACAATTTATTCGAGCCTATGTCAGATTCGACGATTCTTCGTTTCAGAAGTGTATTTCTGTGCGTAATCGCTGTTTCGCGCGCTAGATCAGTGCATTTGCATGCAAGTATGACAAATTGGAATAGAAACTCCGACCGCCAATCACGATCACGATTTATTAGAGCTTATGTCAGATTCGACGATTCTTCGTTTCAGAAGTGTATTTCAGTGCGGAATCGCAGTTTCGCGTGCTAGATCAGTGCATTTGCATGCAAATATGCCAAATTGGAATAGAAACTCCGACACGGCAAGCACGATCACGGTTTATTCGACGTTATGTCAGATTCGACGATTCTTCGTTTCAGAAGTGTATTTCAGTGCGGAATCGCTGTTTCGCGTGCTAGATCAGTGCATTTGCATACAAGTATGCCAAATTGGAATAGAAACTCCGACACGGCAAGCACGATCACGATTTATTCGACGTTATGTCAGATTCGACGATTCTTCGTTTCAGAAGTGTATTTCTGTGCGGAATCGCTGTTTCGCGTGCTAGATCAGTGCATTTGCATGTAAATATGCGAAATTGGCACGAAAACTCCGATTCGGCAAGCACGATCACGATTTATCCGAGCTTATGTCAGATTCGACAATTATTCGTTTCACAAATGAATTTCTGTGCGGAATCGCTGTTTCGCGTAGTAGATCACTGCATTTGCAAGCAAGTATGCAAAATTGGAATAGAAACTCCGACCCGGCAATCTCGATCACGATTTATTCGAGCTTATGTCAGATTCGACGATTCTTTGTTTCAGAAGTGTATTTCTGTGCGGAATCGCTGTTTCGCGTGCTAGATCAGTGCATTTGTATGCAGATATGCGAAATTGGCACGGAAACTCCGATTCGGCAAGCACGATCATGATTTATTCGAGCTTATGTCAGATTCGACGATTCTTCGTTCCAGAAGTGTATTTCTGTGCGGAATCGCTGTTTCGCGTGCTATATCAGTGCATTTGCATGCAAATATGCGAAATTGGACAGAAACTCCGACCAGGCAAGCACGATCACAATTTATTCGAGCCTATGTCAGATTCGACGATTCTTCGTTTCAGAAGTGTATTTTTGTGCGGAATCGCTGTTTCGCGTGTTAGATCAGTGCATTTGCATGCAAACATTCCAAATTGGCACAGAAACTCCGATCCGCACAAACACGATCACGATTTATTCGAGCTTATGTCAGATTCGACGATTCTTCGTTTCAGAAGTGTATTTCTGTGCGTAATCGCTGTTTCGCGGGCTAGATCAGTGCATTTGCATGCAAGTATGACAAATTGGAATAGAAACTCCGACCGGCAATCACGATCACGATTTATTCGAGCTTATGTCAGATTCGACGATTCTTCGTTTCAGAAGTGTATTTCTGTGCGGAATCGCTGTTTCGCGCGCTAGATCAGTGCATTTGCAGGCAAGTATGCCAAATTGGAATAGAAACTCCGACACGGCAAGCACGGTCACGATTTATTAGACGTTATGTCAGATTCGACGATTCTTCGTTTCAGAAGTGTATTTCTGTGCGGAATCGCTGTTTCGCGTGCTAGATCAGTGCATTTGCATGCAAATATGCGAAATTGGACAGAAACTCCGACCAGGCAAGCACGATCACAATTTATTCGAGCCTATGTCAGATTCGACGATTCTTCGTTTCAGAAGTGTATTTCTGTGCGTAATCGCTGTTTCGCGTGCTAGATCAGTGCATTTGCATGCAAATATGCGAAATTGGCACGAAAACTCCGATTCGGCAAGGACGATCACGATTTACTCGAGCTCATGTCAGATTCGACAATTATTCGTTTCACAAATGAATTTCTGTGCGGAATCGCTGTTTCGCGTAGTAGATCAGTGCATTTGCAAGCAAGGATGCCAAATTGGAATAGAAACTCCGACCCGGCAAGCACGATCACGATTTATTCGAGCTTATGTCAGATTCGACGATTCTTTGTTTCAGAAGTGTATTTCTGTGCGGAATCGCTGTTTCGCGTGCTAGATCAGTGCATTTGCATGCAAATATGCGAAATTGGACAGAAACTCCGACCAGGTAAGCACGATGACAATTTATTCGAGCCTATGTCAGATTCGACGATTCTTCGTTTCAGAAGTGTATTTCTGTGCGTAATCGCTGTTTCGCGCGCTAGATCAGTGCATTTGCATGCAAGTATGACAAATTGGAATAGAAACTCCGACCGCCAATCACGATCACGATTTATTAGAGCTTATGTCAGATTCGACGATTCTTCGTTTCAGAAGTGTATTTCAGTGCGGAATCGCAGTTTCGCGTGCTAGATCAGTGCATTTGCATGCAAATATGCCAAATTGGAATAGAAACTCCGACACGGCAAGCACGATCACGGTTTATTCGACGTTATGTCAGATTCGACGATTCTTCGTTTCAGAAGTGTATTTCAGTGCGGAATCGCTGTTTCGCGTGCTAGATCAGTGCATTTGCATACAAGTATGCCAAATTGGAATAGAAACTCCGACACGGCAAGCACGATCACGATTTATTCGACGTTATGTCAGATTCGACGATTCTTCGTTTCAGAAGTGTATTTCTGTGCGGAATCGCTGTTTCGCGTGCTAGATCAGTGCATTTGCATGTAAATATGCGAAATTGGCACGAAAACTCCGATTCGGCAAGCACGATCACGATTTATCCGAGCTTATGTCAGATTCGACAATTATTCGTTTCACAAATGAATTTCTGTGCGGAATCGCTGTTTCGCGTAGTAGATCACTGCATTTGCAAGCAAGTATGCCAAATTGGAATAGAAACTCCGACCCGGCAATCTCGATCACGATTTATTCGAGCTTATGTCAGATTCGACGATTCTTTGTTTCAGAAGTGTATTTCTGTGCGGAATCGCTGTTTCGCGTGCTAGATCAGTGCATTTGTATGCAGATATGCGAAATTGGCACGGAAACTCCGATTCGGCAAGCACGATCATGATTTATTCGAGCTTATGTCAGATTCGACGATTCTTCGTTCCAGAAGTGTATTTCTGTGCGGAATCGCTGTTTCGCGTGCTATATCAGTGCATTTGCATGCAAATATGCGAAATTGGACAGAAACTCCGACCAGGCAAGCACGATCACAATTTATTCGAGCCTATGTCAGATTCGACGATTCTTCGTTTCAGAAGTGTATTTTTGTGCGGAATCGCTGTTTCGCGTGTTAGATCAGTGCATTTGCATGCAAACATTCCAAATTGGCACAGAAACTCCGATCCGCACAAACACGATCACGATTTATTCGAGCTTATGTCAGATTCGACGATTCTTCGTTTCAGAAGTGTATTTCTGTGCGTAATCGCTGTTTCGCGGGCTAGATCAGTGCATTTGCATGCAAGTATGACAAATTGGAATAGAAACTCCGACCGGCAATCACGATCACGATTTATTCGAGCTTATGTCAGATTCGACGATTCTTCGTTTCAGAAGTGTATTTCTGTGCGGAATCGCTGTTTCGCGCGCTAGATCAGTGCATTTGCAGGCAAGTATGCCAAATTGGAATAGAAACTCCGACACGGCAAGCACGGTCACGATTTATTAGACGTTATGTCAGATTCGACGATTCTTCGTTTCAGAAGTGTATTTCTGTGCGGAATCGCTGTTTCGCGTGCTAGATCAGTGCATTTGCATGCAAATATGCGAAATTGGACAGAAACTCCGACCAGGCAAGCACGATCACAATTTATTCGAGCCTATGTCAGATTCGACGATTCTTCGTTTCAGAAGTGTATTTCTGTGCGTAATCGCTGTTTCGCGTGCTAGATCAGTGCATTTGCATGCAAATATGCGAAATTGGACAGAAACTCCGACCAGGCAAGCACGATCACAATTTATTCGAGCCTATGTCAGTTTCGACGATTCTTCGTTTCAGAAGTGTATTTCAGTGCGGAATCGCTGTTTCGCGTGCTAGATCAGTGCATTTGCATACAAGTATGAGAAATTGGAATAGAAACCACGACCCGACAAGCACGATCGCGATTTAATCGAGCTTATGGCAGATTCGACGATTCTTCGTTTCAGAAGTGTATTTCTTTGCGGAATCGCTGTTTCGCGTGCTAGATCAGTGCATTTGCATGCAAATATGCGAAATTGGCACGAAAACTCCGATTCGGCAAGGACGATCACGATTTATTCGAGCTCATGTCAGATTCGACAATTATTCGTTTCACAAATGAATTTCTGTGCGGAATCGCTGTTTCGCGTAGTAGATCAGTGCATTTGCAAGCAAGTATGCCAAATTGGAATAGAAACTCCGACCCGGCAAGCACGATCACGATTTATTCGAGCTTATGTCAGATTCGACGATTCTTTGTTTCAGAAGTGTATTTCTGTGCGGAATCGCTGTTTCGCGTGCTAGATCAGTGCATTTGTATGCAGATTTGCGAAATTGGCACGGAAACTCCGATTCGGCAAGCACGATCACGATTTATACGAGCTTATGTCAGATTCGACGATTCTTCGTTTCAGAAGTGTATTTCTGTGCGGAATCGCTGTTTCGCGTGCTATATCAGTGCATTTGCATGCAAGTATGCGAAATTTTAATAGAAACTCCGACCCGGCAAGCACGATCACAATTTATTCGAGGTTATGTCAGATTCGACGATTCTTCGTTTCAGAAGTGTATTTCTGTGCGGAATCGCTGTTTCGCGTGCTAGATCAGTGCATTTGCATGCAAATATGCGAAATTGGACAGAAACTCCGACCAGGCAAGCACGATCACAATTTATTCGAGCCTATGTAAGATTCGACGATTCTTAGTTTCAGAAGTGTATTTCAGTGCGGAATCGCTGTTTCGCGTGCTAGATCAGTGCATTTGCATGCAAATATGCGAAATTGGCACGAAAACTCCGATTCGGCAAGCACGATCAAGATTTATTCGAGCTTATGTCAGATTCGACAATTATTCGTTTCACAAATGAATTTCTGTGCGGAATCGCTGTTTCGCGTAGTAGGTCAGTGCATTTGCAAGCAAGTATGCCAAATTGGAATCGAAACTCCGACCCGGCAAGCACGATCACGATTTATTCGAGCTTATGTCAGATTCGACGATTCTTTGTTTCAGAAGTGTATTTCTGTGCGGAATCGCTGTTTCGCGTGCTAGATCAGTGCATTTGTATGCAGATATGCGAAATTGGCACGGAAACTCCGATTCGGCAAGCACGATCATGATTTATTCGAGCTCATGTCAGATTCGACGATTCTTCGTTTCAGAAGTGTATTTCTGTGCGGAATCGCTGTTTCGCGTGCTATATCAGTGCATTTGCATGCAAGTATGCGAAATTGGAATAGAAACTCCGACCCGGCAAGCACGATCACAATTTATTCGAGCCTATGTCAGTTTCGACATTCTTCGTTTCAGAAGTGTATTTCTGTGCGGAATCGCTGTTTCGCGCGCTAGATCAGTGCATTTGCATGCAAATATGCGAAATTGGCACGAAATCTCCGATTTGGCAATCACGATCATGGTTTATTCGAGCTTATGTCAGATTCGACGATTCTTCGTTTCAGAAGTGTATTTGTGTGCGGAATCGCTGTTTCGCGCGCTAGATCAGTGCATTTGCAGGCAAGTATGCCAAATTGGAATAGAAACTCCGACACGGCAAGCACGGTCACGATTTATTCGACGTTATGTCAGATTCGACGATTCTTCGTTTCAGAAGTGTATTTCTGTGCGGAATCGCTGTTTCGCGCGCTAGATCAGTGCATTTGCATGCAAATATGCGAAATTGGCAGAAAAATCTCCGATTTGGCAATCACGATCATGGTTTATTCGAGCTTATGTCAGATTCGACGATTCTTCGTTTCAGAAGTGTATTTCTGTGCGGAATCGCTGTTTCGCGCGCTAGATCAGTGCATTTGCAGGCAAGTATGCGAAATTGGACAGAAACTCCGACCAGGCAAGCACGATCACAATTTATTCGAGCCTATGTCAGATTCGACGATTCTTCGTTTCAGAAGTGTATTTCTGTGCGTAATCGCTGTTTCGCGCTCTAGATCAGTGCATTTGCATGCAAGTATGACAAATTGGAATAGAAACTCCGACCGCCAATCACGATCACGATTTATTAGAGCTTATGTCAGATTCGACGATTCTTCGTTTCAGAAGTGTATTTCAGTGCGGAATCGCTGTTTCGCGCGCTAGATCAGTGCATTTGCAGGCAAGTATGCCAAATTGGAATAGAAACTCCGACACGGCAAGCACGGTCACGATTTATTCGACGTTATGTCAGATTCGACGATTCTTCGTTTCAGAAGTGTATTTCTGTGCGGAATCGCTGTTTCGCGTGCTAGATCAGTGCATTTGCATGCAAATATGCGAAATTGGCACGAAAACTCCGATTCGGCAAGGACGATCACGATTTATTCGAGCTCATGTCAGATTCGACAATTATTCGTTTCACAAATGAATTTCTGTGCGGAATCGCTGTTTCGCGTAGTAGATCAGTGCATTTGCAAGCAAGTATGCCAAATTGGAATAGAAACTCCGACCCGGCAAGCACGATCACGATTTATTCGAGCTTATGTCAGATTCGACGATTCTTTGTTTCAGAAGTGTATTTCTGTGCGGAATCGCTGTTTCGCGTGCTAGATCAGTGCATTTGTATGCAGATTTGCGAAATTGGCACGGAAACTCCGATTCGGCAAGCACGATCACGATTTATACGAGCTTATGTCAGATTCGACGATTCTTCGTTTCAGAAGTGTATTTCTGTGCGGAATCGCTGTTTCGCGTGCTAGATCAGTGCATTTGCAGGCAAGTATGCCAAATTGGAATAGAAACTCCGACACGGCAAGCACGATCACGATTTATTCGACGTTATGTCAGATTCGACGATTGTTCGTTTCAGAAGTGTATTTCTGTGCGGAATCGCTGTTTCGCGTGCTAGATCAGTGCATTTGCATGCAAACATTCCAAATTGGCACAGAAACTCCGATCCGCACAAACACGATCACGTTTTATTCGAGCTTATGTCAGATTCGACGATTCTTCGTTTCAGAAGTGTATTTCAGTGCGGAATCGCTGTTTCGCGCGCTAGATCAGTGCATTTGCAGGCAAGTATGCCAAATTGGAATAGAAACTCCGACACGGCAAGCACGATCACGATTTATTCGACGTTATGTCAGATTCGACGATTCTTCGTTTCAGAAGTGTATTTATGTGCGGAATCGCTGTTTCGCGTGTTAGATCAGTGCATTTGCATGCAAACATTCCAAATTGGCACAGAAACTCCGATCCGCACAAACACGATCACGATTTATTCGAGCTTATGTCAGATTCGACGATTCTTCGTTTCAGAAGTGTATTTCAGTGCGGAATCGCTGTTTCGCGCGCTAGATCAGTGCATTTGCAGGCAAGTATGCGAAATTGGACAGAAACTCCGACCAGGCAAGCACGATCACAATTTATTCGAGCCTATGTCAGATTCGACGATTCTTCGTTTCAGAAGTGTATTTCAGTGCGGAATCGCTGTTTCGCGTGCTAGATCAGTGCATTTGCATACAAGTATGAGAAATTGGAATAGAAACCACGACCCGACAAGCACGATCGCGATTTAATCGAGCTTATGGCAGATTCGACGATTCTTCGTTTCAGAAGTGTATTTCTTTGCGGAATCGCTGTTTCGCGTGCTAGATCAGTGCATTTGCATGCAAATATGCGAAATTGGCACGAAAACTCCGATTCGGCAAGGACGATCACGATTTATTCGAGCTCATGTCAGATTCGACAATTATTCGTTTCACAAATGAATTTCTGTGCGGAATCGCTGTTTCGCGCGCTAGATCAGTGCATTTGCAGGCAAGTATGCGAAATTGGCACGAAAACTCCGATTCGGCAAGGACGATCACGATTTATTCGAGCTTATGTCAGATTCGACGATTCTTTGTTTCAGAAGTGTATTTCTGTGCGGAATCGCTGTTTCGCGTGCTAGATCAGTGCATTTGTATGCAGATTTGCGAAATTGGCACGGAAACTCCGATTCGGCAAGCACGATCACGATTTATACGAGCTTATGTCAGATTCGACGATTCTTCGTTTCAGAAGTGTATTTCTGTGCGGAATCGCTGTTTCGCGTGCTATATCAGTGCATTTGCATGCAAGTATGCGAAATTTTAATAGAAACTCCGACCCGGCAAGCACGATCACGATTTATTCGAGCTTATGTCAGATTCGACAATTATTCGTTTCACAAATGAATTTCTGTGCGGAATCGCTGTTTCGCGTAGTAGATCAGTGCATTTGCAAGCAAGTATGCCAAATTGGAATAGAAACTCCGATTCGGCAAGCACGATCACAATTTATTCGAGCCTATGTCAGATTCGACGATTCTTCGTTTCAGAAGTGTATTTCTGTGCGGAATCGCTGTTTCGCGTGCTATATCAGTGCATTTGCATGCAAGTATGCGAAATTTTAATAGAAACTCCGACCCGGCAAGCACGACCACGATTTATTCGAGATTATGTCAGATTCGACGATTCTTCGTTTGAGAAGTGTATTTCTGTGCGGAATCGCTGTTTCGCGCGCTAGATCAGTGCATTTGCATGCAAATATACGAAATTGGCACGAAAACTCCGATTCGGCAAGCACGATCACGATTTATTCGAGCTTACGTCAGATTCGACGATTCTTCGTTTCAGAAGTGTATTTCTGTGCGGAATCGCTGTTTCGCGCGCTAGATCAGTGCATTTGCAGGCAAGTATGCCAAATTGGAATAGAAACTCCGACACGGCAAGCACGATCACGATTTATTCGACGTTATGTCAGATTCGACGATTCTTCGTTTCTGAAGTGTATTTCTGTGCGGAATCGCTGTTTCGCGTGCTAGATCAGTGCATTTGCATGCAAACATTCCAAATTGGCACAGAAACTCCGATCCGCACAAACACGATCACGATTTATTCGAGCTTAGGTCAGATTCGACGATTCTTCGTTTCAGAAGTGTATTTCAGTGCGGAATCGCTGTTTCGCGCGCTAGATCAGTGCATTTGCAGGTAAGTATGCCAAATTGGAATAGAAACTCCGACACGGCAAGCACGATCACAATTTATTCGAGCCTATGTCAGTTTCGACATTGTTCGTTTCAGAAGTGTATTTCTGTGCGGAATCGCTGTTTCGCGCGCTAGATCAGTGCATTTGCATGCAAATATGCGAAATTGGCACGAAATCTCCGATTTGGCAAGCACGATCATGGTTTATTCGAGCTTATGTCAGATTCGACGATTATTCGTTTCACAAATGAATTTCTGTACGGAATCGCTGTTTAGCGTGCTAGATCAGTGCATTTGTATGCAAATATGCGAAATTGGTACGGAAACTCCGATTCGGCAAGCACGACCATGATTTATTCGAGCTTATGTCAGATTCGACGATTCTTCGTTTCAGAAGTGTATTACTGTGCGGAATCGCTGTTTCGCGTGCTATATCAGTGCATTTGCATGCAAGTATGCGAAATTGGAATTGAAACTCCGACCGCCAATCACGATCACGATTTATTAGAGCTTATGTCAGATTCGACGATTCTTCGTTTCAGAAGTGTATTTCAGTGCGGAATCGCTGTTTCGCGCGCTAGATCAGTGCATTTGCAGGCAAGTATGCCAAATTGGAATAGAAACTCCGACACGGCAAGCACGGTCACGATTTATTCGACGTTATGTCAGATTCGACGATTCTTCGTTTCAGAAGTGTATTTCTGTGCGGAATCGCTGTTTCGCGTGCTAGATCAGTGCATTTGCATGCAAATATGCGAAATTGGACAGAAACTCCGACCAGGCAAGCACGATCACAATTTATTCGAGCCTATGTCAGATTCGACGATTCTTCGTTTCAGAAGTGTATTTCAGTGCGGAATCGCTGTTTCGCGTGCTAGATCAGTGCATTTGCATACAAGTATGAGAAATTGGAATAGAAACCACGACCCGACAAGCACGATCGCGATTTAATCGAGCTTATGGCAGATTCGACGATTCTTCGTTTCAGAAGTGTATTTCTTTGCGGAATCGCTGTTTCGCGTGCTAGATCAGTGCATTTGCATGCAAATATGCGAAATTGGCACGAAAACTCCGATTCGGCAAGGACGATCACGATTTATTCGAGCTCATGTCAGATTCGACAATTATTCGTTTCACAAATGAATTTCTGTGCGGAATCGCTGTTTCGCGTAGTAGATCAGTGCATTTGCAAGCAAGTATGCCAAATTGGAATAGAAACTCCGACCTGGCAAGCACGATCACGATTTATTCGAGCTTATGTCAGATTCGACGATTCTTTGTTTCAGAAGTGTATTTCTGTGCGGAATCGCTGTTTCGCGTGCTAGATCAGTGCATTTGTATGCAGATTAGCGAAATTGGCACGGAAACTCCGATTCGGCAAGCACGATCACGATTTATACGAGCTTATGTCAGATTCGACGATTCTTCGTTTCAGAAGTGTATTTCTGTGCGGAATCGCTGTTTCGCGTGCTATATCAGTGCATTTGCATGCAAGTATGCGAAATTTTAATAGAAACTCCGACCCGGCAAGCACGATCACGATTTATTCGAGCTTATGTCAGATTCGACAATTATTCGTTTCACAAATGAATTTCTGTGCGGAATCGCTGTTTCGCGTAGTAGATCAGTGCATTTGCAAGCAAGTATGCCAAATTGGAATAGAAACTCCGATTCGGCAAGCACGATCACAATTTATTCGAGCCTATGTCAGATTCGACGATTCTTCGTTTCAGAAGTGTATTTCTGTGCGGAATCGCTGTTTCGCGTGCTATATCAGTGCATTTGCATGCAAGTATGCGAAATTTTAATAGAAACTCCGACCCGGCAAGCACGACCACGATTTATTCGAGATTATGTCAGATTCGACGATTCTTCGTTTGAGAAGTGTATTTCTGTGCGGAATCGCTGTTTCGCGCGCTAGATCAGTGCATTTGCATGCAAATATACGAAATTGGCACGAAAACTCCGATTCGGCAAGCACGATCACGATTTATTCGAGCTTATGTCAGATTCGACGATTATTTGTTTCACAAATGAATTTCTGTGCGGAATCGCCGTTTCGCGGGCTAGATCAGTGCATTTGCATGCAAACATGCCAAATTGGCACAGAAACTCCGACTCGTCAAGCACGATCACAATTTATTCGAGCCTATGTAAGATTCGACGATTCTTCGTTTCAGAAGTGTATTTCTGTGCGGAATCGCTGTTTCGCGTGCTAGATCAGTGCATTTGCATGCAAATATGCGAAATTGGACAGAAACTCCGACCAGGCAAGCACGATCACAATTTATTCGAGCCTATGTCAGATTCGACGATTCTTCGTTTCAGAAGTGTATTTCAGTGCGGAATCGCTGTTTCGCGTGCTAGATCAGTGCATTTGCATACAAGTATGAGAAATTGGAATAGAAACCACGACCCGACAAGCACGATCGCGATTTAATCGAGCTTATGGCAGATTCGACGATTCTTCGTTTCAGAAGTGTATTTCTTTGCGGAATCGCTGTTTCGCGTGCTAGATCAGTGCATTTGCATGCAAATATGCGAAATTGGCACGAAAACTCCGATTCGGCAAGGACGATCACGATTTATTCGAGCTCATGTCAGATTCGACAATTATTCGTTTCACAAATGAATTTCTGTGCGGAATCGCTGTTTCGCGTAGTAGATCAGTGCATTTGCAAGCAAGTATGCCAAATTGGAATAGAAACTCCGACCCGGCAAGCACGATCACGATTTATTCGAGCTTATGTCAGATTCGACGATTCTTTGTTTCAGAAGTGTATTTCTGTGCGGAATCGCTGTTTCGCGTGCTAGATCAGTGCATTTGTATGCAGATTTGCGAAATTGGCACGGAAACTCCGATTCGGCAAGCACGATCACGATTTATACGAGCTTATGTCAGATTCGACGATTCTTCGTTTCAGAAGTGTATTTCTGTGCGGAATCGCTGTTTCGCGTGCTATATCAGTGCATTTGCATGCAAGTATGCGAAATTTTAATAGAAACTCCGACCCGGCAAGCACGATCACGATTTATTCGAGCTTATGTCAGATTCGACAATTATTCGTTTCACAAATGAATTTCTGTGCGGAATCGCTGTTTCGCGTAGTAGATCAGTGCATTTGCAAGCAAGTATGCCAAATTGGAATAGAAACTCCGATTCGGCAAGCACGATCACAATTTATTCGAGCCTATGTCAGATTCGACGATTCTTCGTTTCAGAAGTGTATTTCTGTGCGGAATCGCTGTTTCGCGTGCTATATCAGTGCATTTGCATGCAAGTATGCGAAATTTTAATAGAAACTCCGACCCGGCAAGCACGACCACGATTTATTCGAGATTATGTCAGATTCGACGATTCTTCGTTTGAGAAGTGTATTTCTGTGCGGAATCGCTGTTTCGCGCGCTAGATCAGTGCATTTGCATGCAAATATACGAAATTGGCACGAAAACTCCGATTCGGCAAGCACGATCACGATTTATTCGAGCTTATGTCAGATTCGACGATTATTTGTTTCACAAATGAATTTCTGTGCGGAATCGCCGTTTCGCGGGCTAGATCAGTGCATTTGCATGCAAACATGCCAAATTGGCACAGAAACTCCGACTCGTCAAGCACGATCACAATTTATTCGAGCCTATGTAAGATTCGACGATTCTTCGTTTCAGAAGTGTATTTCTGTGCGGAATCGCTGTTTCGCGTGCTAGATCAGTGCATTTGTATGCAGATATGCGAAATTGGCACGGAAACTCCGATTTGGCAAGCACGATCACGATTTATTCGAGCTTACGTCAGATTCGACGATTCATCGTTTCAGAAGTGTATTTCTGTGCGGAATCGCTGTTTCGCGCGCTAGATCAGTGCATTTGCAGGCAAGTATGCCAATTTGGAATAGAAACTCCGACACGGCAAGCACGATCACGATTTATTCGACGTTATGTCAGATTCGACGATTCTTCGTTTCAGAAGTGTATTTCTGTGCGGAATCGCTGTTTCGCGTGCTAGATCAGTGCATTTGCATGCAAACATTCCAAATTGGCACAGAAACTCCGATCCGCACAAACACGATCACGATTTATTCGAGCTTAGGTCAGATTCGACGATTCTTCGTTTCAGAAGTGTATTTCTGTGCGGAATCGCTGTTTCGCGCGCTAGATCAGTGCATTTGCAGGCAAGTATGCCAAATTGGAATAGAAACTCCGACACGGCAAGCACGATCACAATTTATTCGACGTTATGTCAGATTCGACGATTCTTCGTTTCAGAAGTGTATTTCTGTGCGGAATCGCTGTTTCGCGTGCTAGATCAGTGCATTTGCATGCAAACATTCCAAATTGGCACAGAAACTCCGATCCGCACAAACACGATCACGATTTATTCGAGCTTAGGTCAGATTCGACGATTCTTCGTTTCAGAAGTGTATTTCTGTGCGGAATCGCTGTTTCGCGCGCTAGATCAGTGCATTTGCAGGCAAGTATGCCAAATTGGAATAGAAACTCCGACACGGCAAGCACGATCACAATTTATTCGACGTTATGTCAGATTCGACGATTCTTCGTTTCAGAAGTGTATTTCTGTGCGGAATCGCTGTTTCGCGCGCTAGATCAGTGCATTTGCAGGCAAGTATGCCAAATTGGAATAGAAACTCCGACACGGCAAGCACGATCACAATTTATTCGACGTTATGTCAGATTCGACGATTCATCGTTTCAGAAGTGTATTTCTGTGCGGAATCGCTGTTTCGCGCGCTAGATCAGTGCATTTGCAGGCAAGTATGCCAAATTGGAATAGAAACTCCGACACGGCAAGCACGGTCACGATTTATTCGACGTTATGTCAGATTCGACGATTCTTCGTTT
Source organism: Lasioglossum baleicum (assembly GCF_051020765.1). NCBI lineage: Eukaryota > Metazoa > Arthropoda > Insecta > Hymenoptera > Halictidae > Lasioglossum > Lasioglossum baleicum. The sequence continues at coordinate 422,195 of NW_027469174.1, forward strand.
CAGAAGTGTATTTCTGTGCGGAATCGCTGTTTCGCGTGCTAGATCAGTGCATTTGCATGCAAATATGCGAAATTGGCACGAAAACTCCGATTCGGCAAGGACGATCACGATTTATTCGAGCTCATGTCAGATTCGACAATTATTCGTTTCACAAATGAATTTCTGTGCGGAATCGCTGTTTCGCGTAGTAGATCAGTGCATTTGCAAGCAAGTATGCCAAATTGGAATAGAAACTCCGACCCGGCAAGCACGATCACGATTTATTCGAGCTTATGTCAGATTCGACGATTCTTTGTTTCAGAAGTGTATTTCTGTGCGGAATCGCTGTTTCGCGTGCTAGATCAGTGCATTTGTATGCAGATTTGCGAAATTGGCACGGAAACTCCGATTCGGCAAGCACGATCACGATTTATACGAGCTTATGTCAGATTCGACGATTCTTCGTTTCAGAAGTGTATTTCAGTGCGGAATCGCTGTTTCGCGCGCTAGATCAGTGCATTTGCAGGCAAGTATGCCAAATTGGAATAGAAACTCCGACACGGCAAGCACGATCACAATTTATCTGAGCCTATGTCAGTTTCGACATGCTTCGTTTCAGAAGTGTATTTCTGTGCGGAATCGCTGTTTCGCGCGCTAGATCAGTGCATTTGCATGCAAATATGCGAAATTGGCACGAAATCTCCGATTTGGCAAGCACGATCATGGTTTATTCGAGCTTATGTCAGATTCGACGATTATTCGTTTCACAAATGAATTTCTGTACGGAATCGATGTTTCGCGTGCTAGATCAGTGCATTTGTATGCAGATATGCGAAATTGGCACGGAAACTCCGATTCGGCAAGCACGACCATGATTTATTCGAGCTTATGTCAGATTCGACGATTCTTCGTTTCAGAAGTGTATTACTGTGCGGAATCGCTGTTTCGCGTGCTATATCAGTGCATTTGCATGCAAGTATGCGAAATTGGAATTGAAACTCCGACCCGGCAAGCACGATCACAATTTATTCGAGCCTATGTCAGATTCGACGATTATTCGTTTCACAAATGAATTTCTGTACGGAATCGCTGTTTAGCGTGCTTGATCAGTGCATTTGTATTCAAATATACGAAATTGGCACGGAAACTCCGATTCGGCAAGCACGACCACGATTTATTCGAGATTATGTCAGATTCGACGATTCTTCGTTTGAGAAGTGTATTTCTGTGCGGAATCGCTGTCTCGCGCGCTAGATCAGTGCATTTGCATGCAAATATACGAAATTGGCACGAAAACTCCGATTCGGCAAGCACGATCACGATTTATTCGAGCTTATGTCAGATTCGACGATTATTTGTTTCACAAATGAATTTCTGTGCGGAATCGCTGTTTAGCGTGCTAGATCAGTGCATTTGTATGCAGATTTGCGAAATTGGCACGGAAACTCCGATTCGGCAAGCACGATCACGATTTATACGAGCTTATGTCAGATTCGACGATTCTTCGTTTCAGAAGTGTATTTCTGTGCGGAATCGCTGTTTCGCGTGCTAGATCAGTGCATTTGTATGCAAGTATGACAAATTGGAATAGAAACTCCGACCGCCAATCACGATCACGATTTATTAGAGCTTATGTCAGATTCGACGATTCTTCGTTTCAGAAGTGTATTTCAGTGCGGAATCGCTGTTTCGCGCGCTAGATCAGTGCATTTGCAGGCAAGTGTGCCAAATTGGAATAGAAACTCCGACACGGCAAGCACGGTCACGATTTATTCGACGTTATGTCAGATTCGACGATTCTTCGTTTCAGAAGTGTATTTCTGTGCGGAATCGCTGTTTCGCGTGCTAGATCAGTGCATTTGCATGCAAATATGCGAAATTGGCACGAAAACTCCGATTCGGCAAGGACGATCACGATTTATTCGAGCTCATGTCAGATTCGACAATTATTCGTTTCACAAATGAATTTCTGTGCGGAATCGCTGTTTCGCGTAGTAGATCAGTGCATTTGCAAGCAAGTATGCCAAATTGGAATAGAAACTCCGACCCGGCAAGCACGATCACGATTTATTCGAGCTTATGTCAGATTCGACGATTCTTTGTTTCAGAAGTGTATTTCTGTGCGGAATCGCTGTTTCGCGTGCTAGATCAGTGCATTTGTATGCAGATTTGCGAAATTGGCACGGAAACTCCGATTCGGCAAGCACGATCACGATTTATACGAGCTTATGTCAGATTCGACGATTCTTCGTTTCAGAAGTGTATTTCAGTGCGGAATCGCTGTTTCGCGCGCTAGATCAGTGCATTTGCAGGCAAGTATGCCAAATTGGAATAGAAACTCCGACACGGCAAGCACGATCACAATTTATCTGAGCCTATGTCAGTTTCGACATGCTTCGTTTCAGAAGTGTATTTCTGTGCGGAATCGCTGTTTCGCGCGCTAGATCAGTGCATTTGCATGCAAATATGCGAAATTGGCACGAAATCTCCGATTTGGCAAGCACGATCATGGTTTATTCGAGCTTATGTCAGATTCGACGATTATTCGTCTCACAAATGAATTTCTGTACGGAATCGCTGTTTAGCGTGCTAGATCAGTGCATTTGTATGCAAATATGCGAAATTGGTACGGAAACTCCGATTCGGCAAGCACGACCATGATTTATTCGAGCTTATGTCAGATTCGACGATTCTTCGTTTCAGAAGTGTATTACTGTGCGGAATCGCTGTTTCGCGTGCTATATCAGTGCATTTGCATGCAAGTATGCGAAATTGGAATTGAAACTCCGACCGCCAATCACGAACACGATTTATTAGAGCTTATGTCAGATTCGACGATGCTTCGTTTCAGAAGTGTATTTCAGTGCGGAATCGCTGTTTCGCGCGCTAGATCAGTGCATTTGCAGGCAAGTATGCCAAATTGGAATAGAAACTCCGACACGGCAAGCACGGTCACGATTTATTCGACGTTATGTCAGATTCGACGATTCTTCGTTTCAGAAGTGTATTTCTGTGCGGAATCGCTGTTTCGCGTGCTAGATCAGTGCATTTGCATGCAAATATGCGAAATTGGACAGAAACTCCGACCAGGCAAGCACGATCACAATTTATTCGAGCCTATGTCAGATTCGACGATTCTTCGTTTCAGAAGTGTATTTCAGTGCGGAATCGCTGTTTCGCGTGCTAGATCAGTGCATTTGCATACAAGAATGAGAAATTGGAATAGAAACCACGACCCGACAAGCACGATCGCGATTTAATCGAGCTTATGGCAGATTCGACGATTCTTCGTTTCAGAAGTGTATTTCTTTGCGGAATCGCTGTTTCGCGTGCTAGATCAGTGCATTTGCATGCAAATATGCGAAATTGGCACGAAAACTCCGATTCGGCAAGGACGATCACGATTTATTCGAGCTCATGTCAGATTCGACAATTATTCGTTTCACAAATGAATTTCTGTGCGGAATCGCTGTTTCGCGTAGTAGATCAGTGCATTTGCAAGCAAGTATGCCAAATTGGAATAGAAACTCCGACCCGGCAAGCACGATCACGATTTATTCGAGCTTATGTCAGATTCGACGATTCTTTGTTTCAGAAGTGTATTTCTGTGCGGAATCGCTGTTTCGCGTGCTAGATCAGTGCATTTGTATGCAGATTTGCGAAATTGGCACGGAAACTCCGATTCGGCAAGCACGATCACGATTTATACGAGCTTATGTCAGATTCGACGATTCTTCGTTTCAGAAGTGTATTTCTGTGCGGAATCGCTGTTTCGCGTGCTATATCAGTGCATTTGCATGCTAGTATGCGAAATTTTAATAGAAACTCCGACCCGGCAAGCACGATCACGATTTATTCGAGCTTATGTCAGATTCGACAATTATTCGTTTCACAAATGAATTTCTGTGCGGAATCGCTGTTTCGCGTAGTAGATCAGTGCATTTGCAAGCAAGTATGCCAAATTGGAATAGAAACTCCGATTCGGCAAGCACGATCACAATTTATTCGAGCCTATGTCAGATTCGACGATTCTTCGTTTCAGAAGTGTATTTCTGTGCGGAATCGCTGTTTCGCGTGCTATATCAGTGCATTTGCATGCAAGTATGCGAAATTTTAATAGAATCTCCGACCCGGCAAGCACGACCACGATTTATTCGAGATTATGTCAGATTCGACGATTCTTCGTTTGGGAAGTGTATTTCTGTGCGGAATCGCTGTTTCGCGCGCTAGATCAGTGCATTTGCATGCAAATATACGAAATTGGCACGAAAACTCCGATTCGGCAAGCACGATCACGATTTATTCGAGCTTATGTCAGATTCGACGATTATTTGTTTCACAAATGAATTTCTGTGCGGAATCGCCGTTTCGCGGGCTAGATCAGTGCATTTGCATGCAAACATGCCAAATTGGCACAGAAACTCCGACTCGTCAAGCACGATCACAATTTATTCGAGCCTATGTAAGATTCGACGATTCTTCGTTTCAGAAGTGTATTTCTGTGCGGAATCGCTGTTTCGCGTGCTAGATCAGTGCATTTGTATGCAGATATGCGAAATTGGCACGGAAACTCCGATTTGGCAAGCACGATCACGATTTATTCGAGCTTACGTCAGATTCGACGATTCTTCGTTTCAGAAGTGTATTTCTGTGCGGAATCGCTGTTTCGCGCGCTAGATCAGTGCATTTGCAGGCAAGTATGCCAAATTGGAATAGAAACCCCGACACGGCAAGCACGATCACGATTTATTCGACGTTATGTCAGATTCGACGATTCTTCGTTTCAGAAGTGTATTTCTGTGCGGAATCGCTGTTCCGCGTGCTATATCAGTGCATTTGTATGCAGATATGCGAAATTGGCACGGAAACTCCGATTTGGCAAGCACGATCACGATTTATTCGAGCTTACGTCAGATTCGACGATTCTTCGTTTCAGAAGTGTATTTCTGTGCGGAATCGCTGTTTCGCGCGCTAGATCAGTGCATTTGCAGGCAAGTATGCCAAATTGGAATAGAAACTCCGACACGGCAAGCACGATCACGATTTATTCGACGTTATGTCAGATTCGACGATTCTTCGTTTCAGAAGTGTATTTCAGTGCGGAATCGCTGTTTCGCGCGCTAGATCAGTGCATTTGCAGGCAAGTATGCCAAATTGGAATAGAAACTCCGACACGGCAAGCACGATCACAATTTATTCGAGCCTATGTCAGTTTCGACATTCTTCGTTTCAGAAGTGTATTTCTGTGCGGAATCGCTGTTTCGCGCGCTAGATCAGTGCATTTGCATGCAAATATGCGAAATTGGCACGAAATCGCCGATTTGGCAAGCACGATCATGGTTTATTCGAGCTTATGTCAGATTCGACGATTATTCGTTTCACAAATGAATTTCTGTACGGAATCGCTGTTTAGCGTGCTAGATCAGTGCATTTGTATGCAAATATGCGAAATTGGTACGGAAACTCCGATTCGGCAAGCACGACCATGATTTATTCGAGCTTATGTCAGATTCGACGATTCTTCGTTTCAGAAGTGTATTACTGTGCGGAATCGCTGTTTCGCGTGCTATATCAGTGCATTTGCATGCAAGTATGCGAAATTGGAATTGAAACTCCGACCCGGCAAGCACGATCACAATTTATTCGAGCCTATGTCAGATTCGACGATTATTCGTTTCACAAATGAATTTCTGTACGGAATCGCTGTTTAGCGTGCTAGATCAGTGCATTTGTATTCAAATATACGAAATTGGCACGGAAACTCCGATTCGGCAAGCACGACCACGATTTATTCGAGATTATGTCAGATTCGACGATTCTTCGTTTGAGAAGTGTATTTCTGTGCGGAATCGCTGTCTCGCGCGCTAGATCAGTGCATTTGCATGCAAATATACGAAATTGGCACGAAAACACCGATTCGGCAAGCACGATCACGATTTATTCGAGCTTATGTCAGATTCGACGATTATTTGTTTCACAAATGAATTTCTGTGCGGAATCGCTGTTTAGCGTGCTAGATCAATGCATTTGTATGCAAATATGCGAAATTGGTACGGAAACTCCGATTCGGCAAGCACGACCACGATTTATTCGAGCTTATGTCAGATTCGACGATTCTTCGTTTCAGAAGTGTATTACTGTGCGGAATCGCTGTTTCGCGTGCTATATCAGTGCATTTGCATGCAAGTATGCGAAATTGGAATTGAAACTCCGACCCGGCAAGCACGATCACAATTTATTCGAGCCTATGTCAGATTCGACGATTATTCGTTTCACAAATGAATTTCTGTACGGAATCGCTGTTTTGCGTGCTAGATCAGTGCATTTGTATTCAAATATACGAAATTGGCACGGGAACTCCGATTCGGCAAGCACGACCACGATTTATTCGAGATTATGTCAGATTCGACGATTCTTCGTTTCACAAATGAATTTCTGTGCGGAATCGCCGTTTCGCGGGCTAGATCAGTGCATTTGCATGCAAACATGCCAAATTGGCACAGAAACTCCGACCCGTCAAGCACGATCACAATTTATTCGAGCCTATGTCAGATTCGACGATTCTTCGTTTCAGAAGTGTATTTCTGTGCGGAATCGCTGTTTCGCGTGCTAGATCAGTGCATTTGTATGCAGATATGCGAAATTGGCACGGAAACTCCGATTTGGCAAGCACGATCACGATTTATTCGAGCTTACGTCAGATTCGACGATTCTTCGTTTCAGAAGTGTATTTCTGTGCGGAATCGCTGTTTCGCGCGCTAGATCAGTGCATTTGCAGGCAAGTATGCCAAATTGGAATAGAAACTCCGACACGGCAAGCACGATCACGATTTATTCGACGTTATGTCAGATTCGACGATTCTTCGTTTCAGAAGTGTATTTCTGTGCGGAATCGCTGTTTCGCGTGTTAGATCAGTGCATTTGCATGCAAACATTCCAAATTGGCACAGAAACTCCGATCCGCACAAACACGATCACGATTTATTCGAGCTTATGTCAGATTCGACGATTCTTCGTTTCAGAAGTGTATTTAAGTGCGGAATCGCTGTTTCGCGCGCTAGATCAGTGCATTTGCAGGCAGGTATGCCAAATTGGAATAGAAACTCCGACACGGCAAGCACGGTCACGATTTATTCGACGTTATGTCAGATTCGACGATTCTTCGTTTCAGAAGTGTATTTCTGTGCGGAATCGCTGTTTCGCGTGCTAGATCAGTGCATTTGCATGCAAATATGCGAAATTGGACAGAAACTCCGACCAGGCAAGCACGATCACAATTTATTCGAGCCTATGTCAGTTTCGACATTCTTCGTTTCAGAAGTGTATTTCTGTGCGGAATCGCTGTTTCGCGCGCTAGATCAGTGCATTTGCATGCAAATATGCGAAATTGGCACGAAATCTCCGATTTGGCAAGCACGATCATGGTTTATTCGAGCTTATGTCAGATTCGACGATTATTCGTTTCACAAATGAATTTCTGTACGGAATCGCTGTTTAGCGTGCTAGATCAGTGCATTTGTATTCAAATATGCGAAATTGGTACGGAAACTCCGATTCGGCAAGCACGACCACGATTTATTCGAGCTTATGTCAGATTCGACGATTCTTCGTTTCAGAAGTGTATTACTGTGCGGAATCGCTGTTTCGCGTGCTATATCAGTGCATTTGCATGCAAGTATGCGAAATTGGAATTGAAACTCCGACCCGGCAAGCACGATCACAATTTATTCGAGCCTATGTCAGATTCGACGATTATTCGTTTCACAAATGAATTTCTGTACGAAATCGCTGTTTAGCGTGCTAGATCAGTGCATTTGTATTCAAATATACGAAATTGGCACGGAAACTCCGATTCGGCAAGCACGACCACGATTTATTCGAGATTATGTCAGATTCGACGATTCTTCGTTTGAGAAGTGTATTTCTGTGCGGAATCGCTGTCTCGCGCGCTAGATCAGTGCATTTGCATGCAAATATACGAAATTGGCACGAAAACTCCGATTCGGCAAGCACGATCACGATTTATTCGAGCTTATGTCAGATTCGACGATTATTTGTTTCACAAATGAATTTCTGTGCGGAATCGCCGTTTCGCGGGCTAGATCAGTGCATTTGCATGCAAACATGCCAAATTGGCACAGAAACTCCGACCCGTCAAGCACGATCACAATTTATTCGAGCCTATGTCAGATTCGACGATTCTTCGTTTCAGAAGTGTATTTCTGTGCGGAATCGCTGTTTCGCGTGCTAGATAAGTGCATTTATATGCAGATATGCGAAATTGGCACGGAAACTCCGATTTGGCAAGCACGATCACGATTTATTCGAGCCTATGTCAGTTTCGACATTCTTCGTTTCAGAAGTGTATTTCTGTGCGGAATCGCTGTTTCGCGCGCTAGATCAGTGCATTTGCATGCAAATATGCGAAATTGGCACGAAATCTCCGATTTGGCATGCACGATCATGGTTTATTCGAGCTTATGTCAGATTCGACGATTATTCGTTTCACAAATGAATTTCTGTACGGAATCGCTGTTTAGCGTGCTAGATCAGTGCATTTGTATGCAAATATGCGAAATTGGTACGGAAACTCCGATTCGTCAAGCACGACCACGATTTATTCGAGCTTATGTCAGATTCGACGATTCTTCGTTTCAGAAGTGTATTACTGTGCGGAATAGCTGTTTCGCGTGCTATATCAGTGCATTTGCATGCAAGTATGCGAAATTGGAATTGAAACTCCGACCCGGCAAGCACGATCACAATTTATTCGAGCCTATGTCAGATTCGACGATTATTCGTTTCACAAATGAATTTCTGTACGGAATCGCTGTTTAGCGTGCTAGATCAGTGCATTTGTATTCAAATATACGAAATTGGCACGGAAACTCCGATTCGGCAAGCACGACCACGATTTATTCGAGATTATGTCAGATTCGACGATTCTTCGTTTGAGAAGTGTATTTCTGTGCGGAATCGCTGTCTCGCGCGCTAGATCAGTGCATTTGCATGCAAGTATGCGAAATTGGAATTGAAACTCCGACCCGGCAAGCACGATCACAATTTATTCGAGCCTATGTCAGATTCGACGATTATTTGTTTCACTAATGAATTTCTGTGCGGAATCGCCGTTTCGCGGGCTAGATCAGTGCATTTGCATGCAAACATGCCAAATTGGCACAGAAACTCCGACCCGTCAAGCACGATCACAATTTATTCGAGCCTATGTCAGATTCGACGATTCTTCGTTTCAGAAGTGTATTTCTGTGCGGAATCGCTGTTTCGCGTGCTAGATAAGTGCATTTATATGCAGATATGCGAAATTGGCACGGAAACTCCGATTTGGCAAGCACGATCACGATTTATTCGAGCTTACGTCAGATTCGACGATTCTTCGTTTCAGAAGTGTATTTCTGTGCGGAATCGCTGTTTCGCGTGTTAGATCAGTGCATTTGCATGCAAACATTCCAAATTGGCACAGAAACTCCGATCCGCACAAACACGATCACGATTTATTCGAGCTTATGTCAGATTCGACGATTCTTCGTTTCAGAAGTGTATTTCAGTGCGGAATCGCTGTTTCGCGCGCTAGATCAGTGCATTTGCAGGCAGGTATGCCAAATTGGAATAGAAACTCCGACACGGCAAGCACGGTCACGATTTATTCGACGTTATGTCAGATTCGACGATTCTTCGTTTCAGAAGTGTATTTCTGTGCGGAATCGCTGTTTCGCGTGCTAGATCAGTGCATTTGCATGCAAATATGCGAAATTGGACAGAAACTCCGACCAGGCAAGCACGATCACAATTTATTCGAGCCTATGTCAGTTTCGACATTCTTCGTTTCAGAAGTGTATTTCTGTGCGGAATCGCTGTTTCGCGCGCTAGATCAGTGCATTTGCATGCAAATATGCGAAATTGGCACGAAATCTCCGATTTGGCATGCACGATCATGGTTTATTCGAGCTTATGTCAGATTCGACGATTATTCGTTTCACAAATGAATTTCTGTACGGAATCGCTGTTTAGCGTGCTAGATCAGTGCATTTGTATGCAAATATGCGAAATTGGTACGGAAACTCCGATTCGGCAAGCACGACCACGATTTATTCGAGCTTATGTCAGATTCGACGATTCTTCGTTTCAGAAGTGTATTACTGTGCGGAATAGCTGTTTCGCGTGCTATATCAGTGCATTTGCATGCAAGTATGCGAAATTGGAATTGAAACTCCGACCCGGCAAGCACGATCACAATTTATTCGAGCCTATGTCAGATTCGACGATTATTCGTTTCACAAATGAATTTCTGTACGGAATCGCTGTTTAGCGTGCTAGATCAGTGCATTTGTATTCAAATATACGAAATTGGCACGGAAACTCCGATTCGGCAAGCACGACCACGATTTATTCGAGATTATGTCAGATTCGACGATTCTTCGTTTGAGAAGTGTATTTCTGTGCGGAATCGCTGTCTCGCGCGCTAGATCAGTGCATTTGCATGCAAATATACGAAATTGGCACGAAAACTCCGATTCGGCAAGCACGATCACGATTTATTCGAGCTTATGTCAGATTCGACGATTATTTGTTTCACTAATGAATTTCTGTGCGGAATCGCCGTTTCGCGGGCTAGATCAGTGCATTTGCATGCAAACATGCCAAATTGGCACAGAAACTCCGACCCGTCAAGCACGATCACAATTTATTCGAGCCTATGTCAGATTCGACGATTCTTCGTTTCAGAAGTGTATTTCTGTGCGGAATCGCTGTTTCGCGTGCTAGATAAGTGCATTTATATGCAGATATGCGAAATTGGCACGGAAACTCCGATTTGGCAAGCACGATCACGATTTATTCGAGCTTACGTCAGATTCGACGATTCTTCGTTTCAGAAGTGTATTTCTGTGCGGAATCGCTGTTTCGCGTGTTAGATCAGTGCATTTGCATGCAAACATTCCAAATTGGCACAGAAACTCCGATCCGCACAAACACGATCACGATTTATTCGAGCTTATGTCAGATTCGACGATTCTTCGTTTCAGAAGTGTATTTCAGTGCGGAATCGCTGTTTCGCGCGCTAGATCAGTGCATTTGCAGGCAGGTATGCCAAATTGGAATAGAAACTCCGACACGGCAAGCACGGTCACGATTTATTCGACGTTATGTCAGATTCGACGATTCTTCGTTTCAGAAGTGTATTTCTGTGCGGAATCGCTGTTTCGCGTGCTAGATCAGTGCATTTGCATGCAAATATGCCAAATTGGCACAGAAACTCCGACCCGTCAAGCACGATCACAATTTATTCGAGCCTATGTCAGATTCGACGATTCTTCGTTTCAGAAGTGTATTTCTGTGCGGAATCGCTGTTTCGCGTGCTAGATAAGTGCATTTATATGCAGATATGCGAAATTGGCATGGAAACTCCGATTTGGCAAGCACGATCACGATTTATTCGAGCTTACGTCAGATTCGACGATTCTTCCTTTGCAGAAGTGTATTTCTGTGCGGAATCGCTGTTTCGCGCGCTAGATCAGTGCATTTGCATGCAAATATACGAAATTGGCACGAAAACTCCGATTCGGCAAGCACGATCACGATTTATTCGAGCTTATGTCAGATTCGACGATTATTTGTTTCACAAATGAATTTCTGTGCGGAATCGCCGTTTCGCGGGCTAGATCAGTGCATTTGCATGCAAACATGCCAAATTGGCACAGAAACTCCGACCCGTCAAGCACGATCACAATTTATTCGAGCCTATGTCAGATTCGACGATTCTTGGTTTCAGAAGTGTATTTCTGTGCGGAATCGCTGTTTCGCGTGCTAGATAAGTGCATTTATATGCAGATATGCGAAATTGGCACGGAAACTCCGATTTGGCAAGCACGATCACGATTTATTCGTGCTTACGTCAGATTCGACGATTCTTCGTTTCAGAAGTGTATTTCTGTGCGGAATCGCTGTTTCGCGTGTTAGATCAGTGCATTTGCATGCAAACATTCCAAACTGGCACAGAAACTCCGATCCGCACAATCACGATCACGATTTATTCGAGCTTATGTCAGATTCGACGATTCTTCGTTTCAGAAGTGTATTTCTGTGCGGAATCGCTGTTTCGCGTGCTAGATCAGTGCATTTGCATGCAAATATGCGAAATTGGACAGAAACTCCGACCAGGCAAGCACGATCACAATTTATTCGAGCCTATGTCAGATTCGACGATTCTTCGTTTCAGAAGTGTATTTCAGTGCGGAATCGCTGTTTCGCGTGCTAGATCAGTGCATTTGCATACAAGTATGAGAAATTGGAATAGAAACCACGACCCGACAAGCACGATCGCGATTTAATCGAGCTTATGGCAGATTCGACGATTCTTCGTTTCAGAAGTGTATTTCTTTGCGGAATCGCTGTTTCGCGTGCTAGATCAGTGCATTTGCATGCAAATATGGGAAATTGGCACGAAAACTCCGATTCGGCAAGGACGATCACGATTTATTCGAGCTTATGTCAGATTCGACAATTATTCCTTTCACAAATGAATTTCTGTGCGGAATCGCTGTTTCGCGTAGTAGATCAGTGCATTTGCAAGCAAGTATGCCAAATTGGAATAGAAACTCCGACCCGGCAAGCACGATCACGATTTATTCGAGCTTACGTCAGATTCGACGATTCTTCGTTTCAGAAGTGTATTTCTGTGCGGAATCGCTGTTTCGCGCGCTAGATCAGTGCATTTGCAGGCAAGTATGCCAAATTGGAATAGAAACTCCGACACGGCAAGCACGATCACGATTTATTCGACGTTATGTCAGATTCGACGATTCTTCGTTTCAGAAGTGTATTTCTGTGCGGAATCGCTGTTTCGCGTGTTAGATCAGTGCATTTGCATGCAAACATTCCAAATTGGCACAGAAACTCCGATCCGCACAAACACGATCACGATTTATTCGAGCTTATGTCAGATTCGACGATTCTTCGTTTCAGAAGTGTATTTCAGTGCGGAATCGCTGTTTCGCGCGCTAGATCAGTGCATTTGCAGGCAGGTATGCCAAATTGGAATAGAAACTCCGACACGGCAAGCACGGTCACGATTTATTCGACGTTATGTCAGATTCGACGATTCTTCGTTTCAGAAGTGTATTTCTGTGCGGAATCGCTGTTTCGCGTGCTAGATCAGTGCATTTGCATGCAAATATGCGAAATTGGACAGAAACTCCGACCAGGCAAGCACGATCACAATTTATTCGAGCCTATGTCAGTTTCGACATTCTTCGTTTCAGAAGTGTATTTCTGTGCGGAATCGCTGTTTCGCGCGCTAGATCAGTGCATTTGCATGCAAATATGCGAAATTGGCACGAAATCTCCGATTTGGCATGCACGATCATGGTTTATTCGAGCTTATGTCAGATTCGACGATTATTCGTTTCACAAATGAATTTCTGTACGGAATCGCTGTTTAGCGTGCTAGATCAGTGCATTTGTATGCAAATATGCGAAATTGGTACGGAAACTCCGATTCGGCAAGCACGACCACGATTTATTCGAGCTTATGTCAGATTCGACGATTCTTCGTTTCAGAAGTGTATTACTGTGCGGAATCGCTGTTTCGCGTGCTATATCAGTGCATTTGCATGCAAGTATGCGAAATTGGAATTGAAACTCCGACCCGGCAAGCACGATCACAATTTATTCGAGCCTATGTCAGATTCGACGATTATTCGTTTCACAAATGAATTTCTGTACGGAATCGCTGTTTAGCGTGCTAGATCAGTGCATTTGTATTCAAATATACGAAATTGGCACGGAAACTCCGATTCGGCAAGCACGACCACGATTTATTCGAGATTATGTCAGATTCGACGATTCTTCGTTTGAGAAGTGTATTTCTGTGCGGAATCGCTGTCTCGCGCGCTAGATCAGTGCATTTGCATGCAAATATACGAAATTGGCACGAAAACTCCGATTCGGCAAGCACGATCACGATTTATTCGAGCTTATGTCAGATTCGACGATTATTTGTTTCACTAATGAATTTCTGTGCGGAATCGCCGTTTCGCGGGCTAGATCAGTGCATTTGCATGCAAACATGCCAAATTGGCACAGAAACTCCGACCCGTCAAGCACGATCACAATTTATTCGAGCCTATGTCAGATTCGACGATTCTTCGTTTCAGAAGTGTATTTCTGTGCGGAATCGCTGTTTCGCGTGCTAGATAAGTGCATTTATATGCAGATATGCGAAATTGGCACGGAAACTCCGATTTGGCAAGCACGATCACGATTTATTCGAGCTTACGTCAGATTCGACGATTCTTCGTTTCAGAAGTGTATTTCTGTGCGGAATCGCTGTTTCGCGTGTTAGATCAGTGCATTTGCATGCAAACATTCCAAATTGGCACAGAAACTCCGATCCGCACAAACACGATCACGATTTATTCGAGCTTATGTCAGATTCGACGATTCTTCGTTTCAGAAGTGTATTTCAGTGCGGAATCGCTGTTTCGCGCGCTAGATCAGTGCATTTGCAGGCAGGTATGCCAAATTGGAATAGAAACTCCGACACGGCAAGCACGGTCACGATTTATTCGACGTTATGTCAGATTCGACGATTCTTCGTTTCAGAAGTGTATTTCTGTGCGGAATCGCTGTTTCGCGTGCTAGATCAGTGCATTTGCATGCAAACATTCCAAATTGGCACAGAAACTCCGATCCGCACAAACACGATCACGATTTATTCGAGCTTAGGTCAGATTCGACGATTCTTCGTTTCAGAAGTGTATTTCAGTGCGGAATCGCTGTTTCGCGCGCTAGATCAGTGCATTTGCAGGCAGGTATGCCAAATTGGAATAGAAACTCCGACACGGCAAGCACGGTCACGATTTATTCGACGTTATGTCAGATTCGACGATTCTTCGTTTCAGAAGTGTATTTCTGTGCGGAATCGCTGTTTCGCGTGCTAGATCAGTGCATTTGCATGCAAATATGCCAAATTGGCACAGAAACTCCGACCCGTCAAGCACGATCACAATTTATTCGAGCCTATGTCAGATTCGACGATTCTTCGTTTCAGAAGTGTATTTCTGTGCGGAATCGCTGTTTCGCGTGCTAGATAAGTGCATTTATATGCAGATATGCGAAATTGGCACGGAAACTCCGATTTGGCAAGCACGATCACGATTTATTCGAGCTTACGTCAGATTCGACGATTCTTCCTTTGCAGAAGTGTATTTCTGTGCGGAATCGCTGTTTCGCGCGCTAGATCAGTGCATTTGCATGCAAATATACGAAATTGGCACGAAAACTCCGATTCGGCAAGCACGATCACGATTTATTCGAGCTTATGTCAGATTCGACGATTATTTGTTTCACAAATGAATTTCTGTGCGGAATCGCCGTTTCGCGGGCTAGATCAGTGCATTTGCATGCAAACATGCCAAATTGGCACAGAAACTCCGACCCGTCAAGCACGATCACAATTTATTCGAGCCTATGTCAGATTCGACGATTCTTCGTTTCAGAAGTGTATTTCTGTGCGGAATCGCTGTTTCGCGTGCTAGATAAGTGCATTTATATGCAGATATGCGAAATTGGCACGGAAACTCCGATTTGGCAAGCACGATCACGATTTATTCGTGCTTACGTCAGATTCGACGATTCTTCGTTTCAGAAGTGTATTTCTGTGCGGAATCGCTGTTTCGCGTGTTAGATCAGTGCATTTGCATGCAAACATTCCAAACTGGCACAGAAACTCCGATCCGCACAATCACGATCACGATTTATTCGAGTTTATGTCAGATTCGACGATTCTTCGTTTCAGAAGTGTATTTCAGTGCGGAATCGCTGTTTCGCGCGCTAGATCAGTGCATTTGCAGGCAGGTATGCCAAATTGGAATAGAAACTCCGACACGGAAAGCACGGTCACGATTTATTCGACGTTATGTCAGATTCGACGATTCTTCGTTTCAGAAGTGTATTTCTGTGCGGAATCGCTGTTTCGCGTGCTAGATCAGTGCATTTGCATGCAAATATGCGAAATTGGACAGAAACTCCGACCAGGCAAGCACGATCACAATTTATTCGAGCCTATGTCAGATTCGACGATTCTTCGTTTCAGAAGTGTATTTCAGTGCGGAATCGCTGTTTCGCGTGCTAGATCAGTGCATTTGCATACAAGTATGAGAAATTGGAATAGAAACCACGACCCGACAAGCACGATCGCGATTTAATCGAGCTTATGGCAGATTCGACGATTCTTCGTTTCAGAAGTGTATTTCTTTGCGGAATCGCTGTTTCGCGTGCTAGATCAGTGCATTTGCATGCAAATATGCGAAATTGGCACGAAAACTCCGATTCGGCAAGGACGATCACGATTTATTCGAGCTTATGTCAGATTCGACAATTATTCGTTTCACAAATGAATTTCTGTGCGGAATCGCTGTTTCGCGTAGTAGATCAGTGCATTTGCAAGCAAGTATGCCAAATTGGAATAGAAACTCCGACCCGGCAAGCACGATCACGATTTATTCGAGCTTACGTCAGATTCGACGATTCTTCGTTTCAGAAGTGTATTTCTGTGCGGAATCGCTGTTTCGCGCGCTAGATCAGTGCATTTGCAGGCAAGTATGCCAAATTGGAATAGAAACTCCGACACGGCAAGCACGATCACGATTTATTCGAGCTTATGTCAGATTCGACGATTCTTCGTTTCAGAAGTGTATTTCAGTGCGGAATCGCTGTTTCGCGCGCTAGATCAGTGCATTTGCAGGCAGGTATGCCAAATTGGAATAGAAACTCCGACACGGCAAGCACGGTCACGATTTATTCGACGTTATGTCAGATTCGACGATTCTTCGTTTCAGAAGTGTATTTCTGTGCGGAATCGCTGTTTCGCGTGCTAGATCAGTGCATTTGCATGCAAATATGCCAAATTGGCACAGAAACTCCGACCCGTCAAGCACGATCACAATTTATTCGAGCCTATGTCAGATTCGACGATTCTTCGTTTCAGAAGTGTATTTCTGTGCGGAATCGCTGTTTCGCGTGCTAGATAAGTGCATTTATATGCAGATATGCGAAATTGGCATGGAAACTCCGATTTGGCAAGCACGATCACGATTTATTCGAGCTTACGTCAGATTCGACGATTCTTCCTTTGCAGAAGTGTATTTCTGTGCGGAATCGCTGTTTCGCGCGCTAGATCAGTGCATTTGCATGCAAATATACGAAATTGGCACGAAAACTCCGATTCGGCAAGCACGATCACGATTTATTCGAGCTTATGTCAGATTCGACGATTATTTGTTTCACAAATGAATTTCTGTGCGGAATCGCCGTTTCGCGGGCTAGATCAGTGCATTTGCATGCAAACATGCCAAATTGGCACAGAAACTCCGACCCGTCAAGCACGATCACAATTTATTCGAGCCTATGTCAGATTCGACGATTCTTGGTTTCAGAAGTGTATTTCTGTGCGGAATCGCTGTTTCGCGTGCTAGATAAGTGCATTTATATGCAGATATGCGAAATTGGCACGGAAACTCCGATTTGGCAAGCACGATCACGATTTATTCGTGCTTACGTCAGATTCGACGATTCTTCGTTTCAGAAGTGTATTTCTGTGCGGAATCGCTGTTTCGCGTGTTAGATCAGTGCATTTGCATGCAAACATTCCAAACTGGCACAGAAACTCCGATCCGCACAATCACGATCACGATTTATTCGAGCTTATGTCAGATTCGACGATTCTTCGTTTCAGAAGTGTATTTCTGTGCGGAATCGCTGTTTCGCGTGCTAGATCAGTGCATTTGCACGCAAATATGCGAAATTGGACAGAAACTCCGACCAGGCAAGCACGATCACAATTTATTCGAGCCTATGTCAGATTCGACGATTCTTCGTTTCAGAAGTGTATTTCAGTGCGGAATCGCTGTTTCGCGTGCTAGATCAGTGCATTTGCATACAAGTATGAGAAATTGGAATAGAAACCACGACCCGACAAGCACGATCGCGATTTAATCGAGCTTATGGCAGATTCGACGATTCTTCGTTTCAGAAGTGTATTTCTTTGCGGAATCGCTGTTTCGCGTGCTAGATCAGTGCATTTGCATGCAAATATGGGAAATTGGCACGAAAACTCCGATTCGGCAAGGACGATCACGATTTATTCGAGCTTATGTCAGATTCGACAATTATTCCTTTCACAAATGAATTTCTGTGCGGAATCGCTGTTTCGCGTAGTAGATCAGTGCATTTGCAAGCAAGTATGCCAAATTGGAATAGAAACTCCGACCCGGCAAGCACGATCACGATTTATTCGAGCTTACGTCAGATTCGACGATTCTTCGTTTCAGAAGTGTATTTCTGTGCGGAATCGCTGTTTCGCGCGCTAGATCAGTGCATTTGCAGGCAAGTATGCCAAATTGGAATAGAAACTCCGACACGGCAAGCACGATCACGATTTATTCGACGTTATGTCAGATTCGACGATTCTTCGTTTCAGAAGTGTATTTCTGTGCGGAATCGCTGTTTCGCGTGTTAGATCAGTGCATTTGCATGCAAACATTCCAAATTGGCACAGAAACTCCGATCCGCACAAACACGATCACGATTTATTCGAGCTTATGTCAGATTCGACGATTCTTCGTTTCAGAAGTGTATTTCAGTGCGGAATCGCTGTTTCGCGCGCTAGATCAGTGCATTTGCAGGCAGGTATGCCAAATTGGAATAGAAACTCCGACACGGCAAGCACGGTCACGATTTATTCGACGTTATGTCAGATTCGACGATTCTTCGTTTCAGAAGTGTATTTCTGTGCGGAATCGCTGTTTCGCGTGCTAGATCAGTGCATTTGCATGCAAATATGCGAAATTGGACAGAAACTCCGACCAGGCAAGCACGATCACAATTTATTCGAGCCTATGTCAGTTTCGACATTCTTCGTTTCAGAAGTGTATTTCTGTGCGGAATCGCTGTTTCGCGCGCTAGATCAGTGCATTTGCATGCAAATATGCGAAATTGGCACGAAATCTCCGATTTGGCATGCACGATCATGGTTTATTCGAGCTTATGTCAGATTCGACGATTATTCGTTTCACAAATGAATTTCTGTACGGAATCGCTGTTTAGCGTGCTAGATCAGTGCATTTGTATGCAAATATGCGAAATTGGTACGGAAACTCCGATTCGGCAAGCACGACCACGATTTATTCGAGCTTATGTCAGATTCGACGATTCTTCGTTTCAGAAGTGTATTACTGTGCGGAATCGCTGTTTCGCGTGCTATATCAGTGCATTTGCATGCAAGTATGCGAAATTGGAATTGAAACTCCGACCCGGCAAGCACGATCACAATTTATTCGAGCCTATGTCAGATTCGACGATTATTCGTTTCACAAATGAATTTCTGTACGGAATCGCTGTTTAGCGTGCTAGATCAGTGCATTTGTATTCAAATATACGAAATTGGCACGGAAACTCCGATTTGGCAAGCACGATCACGATTTATTCGAGCTTACGTCAGATTCGACGATTCTTCCTTTGCAGAAGTGTATTTCTGTGCGGAATCGCTGTTTCGCGCGCTAGATCAGTGCATTTGCATGCAAATATACGAAATTGGCACGAAAACTCCGATTCGGCAAGCACGATCACGATTTATTCGAGCTTATGTCAGATTCGACGATTATTTGTTTCACAAATGAATTTCTGTGCGGAATCGCCGTTTCGCGGGCTAGATCAGTGCATTTGCATGCAAACATGCCAAATTGGCACAGAAACTCCGACCCGTCAAGCACGATCACAATTTATTCGAGCCTATGTCAGATTCGACGATTCTTCGTTTCAGAAGTGTATTTCTGTGCGGAATCGCTGTTTCGCGTGCTAGATAAGTGCATTTATATGCAGATATGCGAAATTGGCACGGAAACTCCGATTTGGCAAGCACGATCACGATTTATTCGTGCTTACGTCAGATTCGACGATTCTTCGTTTCAGAAGTGTATTTCTGTGCGGAATCGCTGTTTCGCGTGTTAGATCAGTGCATTTGCATGCAAACATTCCAAACTGGCACAGAAACTCCGATCCGCACAATCACGATCACGATTTATTCGAGTTTATGTCAGATTCGACGATTCTTCGTTTCAGAAGTGTATTTCAGTGCGGAATCGCTGTTTCGCGCGCTAGATCAGTGCATTTGCAGGCAGGTATGCCAAATTGGAATAGAAACTCCGACACGGAAAGCACGGTCACGATTTATTCGACGTTATGTCAGATTCGACGATTCTTCGTTTCAGAAGTGTATTTCTGTGCGGAATCGCTGTTTCGCGTGCTAGATCAGTGCATTTGCATGCAAATATGCGAAATTGGACAGAAACTCCGACCAGGCAAGCACGATCACAATTTATTCGAGCCTATGTCAGATTCGACGATTCTTCGTTTCAGAAGTGTATTTCAGTGCGGAATCGCTGTTTCGCGTGCTAGATCAGTGCATTTGCATACAAGTATGAGAAATTGGAATAGAAACCACGACCCGACAAGCACGATCGCGATTTAATCGAGCTTATGGCAGATTCGACGATTCTTCGTTTCAGAAGTGTATTTCTTTGCGGAATCGCTGTTTCGCGTGCTAGATCAGTGCATTTGCATGCAAATATGCGAAATTGGCACGAAAACTCCGATTCGGCAAGGACGATCACGATTTATTCGAGCTTATGTCAGATTCGACAATTATTCGTTTCACAAATGAATTTCTGTGCGGAATCGCTGTTTCGCGTAGTAGATCAGTGCATTTGCAAGCAAATATACGAAATTGGCACGAAAACTCCGATTCGGCAAGCACGATCACGATTTATTCGAGCTTATGTCAGATTCGACGATTATTTGTTTCACTAATGAATTTCTGTGCGGAATCGCCGTTTCGCGGGCTAGATCAGTGCATTTGCATGCAAACATGCCAAATTGGCACAGAAACTCCGACCCGTCAAGCACGATCACAATTTATTCGAGCCTATGTCAGATTCGACGATTCTTCGTTTCAGAAGTGTATTTCTGTGCGGAATCGCTGTTTCGCGTGCTAGATAAGTGCATTTATATGCAGATATGCGAAATTGGCACGGAAACTCCGATTTGGCAAGCACGATCACGATTTATTCGAGCTTACGTCAGATTCGACGATTCTTCGTTTCAGAAGTGTATTTCTGTGCGGAATCGCTGTTTCGCGTGTTAGATCAGTGCATTTGCATGCAAACATTCCAAATTGGCACAGAAACTCCGATCCGCACAAACACGATCACGATTTATTCGAGCTTATGTCAGATTCGACGATTCTTCGTTTCAGAAGTGTATTTCAGTGCGGAATCGCTGTTTCGCGCGCTAGATCAGTGCATTTGCAGGCAGGTATGCCAAATTGGAATAGAAACTCCGACACGGCAAGCACGGTCACGATTTATTCGACGTTATGTCAGATTCGACGATTCTTCGTTTCAGAAGTGTATTTCTGTGCGGAATCGCTGTTTCGCGTGCTAGATCAGTGCATTTGCATGCAAACATTCCAAATTGGCACAGAAACTCCGATCCGCACAAACACGATCACGATTTATTCGAGCTTAGGTCAGATTCGACGATTCTTCGTTTCAGAAGTGTATTTCAGTGCGGAATCGCTGTTTCGCGCGCTAGATCAGTGCATTTGCAGGCAGGTATGCCAAATTGGAATAGAAACTCCGACACGGCAAGCACGGTCACGATTTATTCGACGTTATGTCAGATTCGACGATTCTTCGTTTCAGAAGTGTATTTCTGTGCGGAATCGCTGTTTCGCGTGCTAGATCAGTGCATTTGCATGCAAATATGCCAAATTGGCACAGAAACTCCGACCCGTCAAGCACGATCACAATTTATTCGAGCCTATGTCAGATTCGACGATTCTTCGTTTCAGAAGTGTATTTCTGTGCGGAATCGCTGTTTCGCGTGCTAGATAAGTGCATTTATATGCAGATATGCGAAATTGGCACGGAAACTCCGATTTGGCAAGCACGATCACGATTTATTCGAGCTTACGTCAGATTCGACGATTCTTCCTTTGCAGAAGTGTATTTCTGTGCGGAATCGCTGTTTCGCGCGCTAGATCAGTGCATTTGCATGCAAATATACGAAATTGGCACGAAAACTCCGATTCGGCAAGCACGATCACGATTTATTCGAGCTTATGTCAGATTCGACGATTATTTGTTTCACAAATGAATTTCTGTGCGGAATCGCCGTTTCGCGGGCTAGATCAGTGCATTTGCATGCAAACATGCCAAATTGGCACAGAAACTCCGACCCGTCAAGCACGATCACAATTTATTCGAGCCTATGTCAGATTCGACGATTCTTCGTTTCAGAAGTGTATTTCTGTGCGGAATCGCTGTTTCGCGTGCTAGATAAGTGCATTTATATGCAGATATGCGAAATTGGCACGGAAACTCCGATTTGGCAAGCACGATCACGATTTATTCGTGCTTACGTCAGATTCGACGATTCTTCGTTTCAGAAGTGTATTTCTGTGCGGAATCGCTGTTTCGCGTGTTAGATCAGTGCATTTGCATGCAAACATTCCAAACTGGCACAGAAACTCCGATCCGCACAATCACGATCACGATTTATTCGAGTTTATGTCAGATTCGACGATTCTTCGTTTCAGAAGTGTATTTCAGTGCGGAATCGCTGTTTCGCGCGCTAGATCAGTGCATTTGCAGGCAGGTATGCCAAATTGGCACAGAAACTCCGATCCGCACAAACACGATCACGATTTATTCGAGCTTATGTCAGATTCGACGATTCTTCGTTTCAGAAGTGTATTTCAGTGCGGAATCGCTGTTTCGCGCGCTAGATCAGTGCATTTGCAGGCAGGTATGCCAAATTGGAATAGAAACTCCGACACGGCAAGCACGGTCACGATTTATTCGACGTTATGTCAGATTCGACGATTCTTCGTTTCAGAAGTGTATTTCTGTGCGGAATCGCTGTTTCGCGTGCTAGATCAGTGCATTTGCATGCAAATATGCGAAATTGGACAGAAACTCCGACCAGGCAAGCACGATCACAATTTATTCGAGCCTATGTCAGTTTCGACATTCTTCGTTTCAGAAGTGTATTTCTGTGCGGAATCGCTGTTTCGCGCGCTAGATCAGTGCATTTGCATGCAAATATGCGAAATTGGCACGAAATCTCCGATTTGGCATGCACGATCATGGTTTATTCGAGCTTATGTCAGATTCGACGATTATTCGTTTCACAAATGAATTTCTGTACGGAATCGCTGTTTAGCGTGCTAGATCAGTGCATTTGTATGCAAATATGCGAAATTGGTACGGAAACTCCGATTCGGCAAGCACGACCACGATTTATTCGAGCTTATGTCAGATTCGACGATTGTTCGTTTCAGAAGTGTATTACTGTGCGGAATAGCTGTTTCGCGTGCTATATCAGTGCATTTGCATGCAAGTATGCGAAATTGGAATTGAAACTCCGACCCGGCAAGCACGATCACAATTTATTCGAGCCTATGTCAGATTCGACGATTATTCGTTTCACAAATGAATTTCTGTACGGAATCGCTGTTTAGCGTGCTAGATCAGTGCATTTGTATTCAAATATACGAAATTGGCACGGAAACTCCGATTCGGCAAGCACGACCACGATTTATTCGAGATTATGTCAGATTCGACGATTCTTCGTTTGAGAAGTGTATTTCTGTGCGGAATCGCTGTCTCGCGCGCTAGATCAGTGCATTTGCATGCAAATATACGAAATTGGCACGAAAACTCCGATTCGGCAAGCACGATCACGATTTATTCGAGCTTATGTCAGATTCGACGATTATTTGTTTCACTAATGAATTTCTGTGCGGAATCGCCGTTTCGCGGGCTAGATCAGTGCATTTGCATGCAAACATGCCAAATTGGCACAGAAACTCCGACCCGTCAAGCACGATCACAATTTATTCGAGCCTATGTCAGATTCGACGATTCTTCGTTTCAGAAGTGTATTTCTGTGCGGAATCGCTGTTTCGCGTGCTAGATAAGTGCATTTATATGCAGATATGCGAAATTGGCACGGAAACTCCGATTTGGCAAGCACGATCACGATTTATTCGAGCTTACGTCAGATTCGACGATTCTTCGTTTCAGAAGTGTATTTCTGTGCGGAATCGCTGTTTCGCGTGTTAGATCAGTGCATTTGCATGCAAACATTCCAAATTGGCACAGAAACTCCGATCCGCACAAACACGATCACGATTTATTCGAGCTTATGTCAGATTCGACGATTCTTCGTTTCAGAAGTGTATTTCAGTGCGGAATCGCTGTTTCGCGCGCTAGATCAGTGCATTTGCAGGCAGGTATGCCAAATTGGAATAGAAACTCCGACACGGCAAGCACGGTCACGATTTATTCGACGTTATGTCAGATTCGACGATTCTTCGTTTCAGAAGTGTATTTCTGTGCGGAATCGCTGTTTCGCGTGCTAGATCAGTGCATTTGCATGCAAATATGCGAAATTGGACAGAAACACCGACCAGGCAAGCACGATCACAATTTATTCGAGCCTATGTCAGTTTCGACATTCTTCGTTTCAGAAGTGTATTTCTGTGCGGAATCGCTGTTTCGCGCGCTAGATCAGTGCATTTGCATGCAAATATGCGAAATTGGCACGAAATCTCCGATTTGGCATGCACGATCATGGTTTATTCGAGCTTATGTCAGATTCGACGATTATTCGTTTCACAAATGAATTTCTGTACGGAATCGCTGTTTAGCGTGCTAGATCAGTGCATTTGTATGCAAATATGCGAAATTGGTACGGAAACTCCGATTCGGCAAGCACGACCACGATTTATTCGAGCTTATGTCAGATTCGACGATTCTTCGTTTCAGAAGTGTATTACTGTGCGGAATAGCTGTTTCGCGTGCTATATCAGTGCATTTGCATGCAAGTATGCGAAATTGGAATTGAAACTCCGTCCCGGCAAGCACGATCACAATTTATTCGAGCCTATGTCAGATTCGACGATTATTCGTTTCACAAATGAATTTCTGTACGGAATCGCTGTTTAGCGTGCTAGATCAGTGCATTTGTATTCAAATATACGAAATTGGCACGGAAACTCCGATTCGGCAAGCACGACCACGATTTATTCGAGATTATGTCAGATTCGACGATTCTTCGTTTGAGAAGTGTATTTCTGTGCGGAATCGCTGTCTCGCGCGCTAGATCAGTGCATTTGCATGCAAATATACGAAATTGGCACGAAAACTCCGATTCGGCAAGCACGATCACGATTTATTCGAGCTTATGTCAGATTCGACGATTATTTGTTTCACTAATGAATTTCTGTGCGGAATCGCCGTTTCGCGGGCTAGATCAGTGCATTTGCATGCAAACATGCCAAATTGGCACAGAAACTCCGACCCGTCAAGCACGATCACAATTTATTCGAGCCTATGTCAGATTCGACGATTCTTCGTTTCAGAAGTGTATTTCTGTGCGGAATCGCTGTTTCGCGTGCTAGATAAGTGCATTTATATGCAGATATGCGAAATTGGCACGGAAACTCCGATTTGGCAAGCACGATCACGATTTATTCGAGCTTACGTCAGATTCGACGATTCTTCGTTTCAGAAGTGTATTTCTGTGCGGAATCGCTGTTTCGCGTGTTAGATCAGTGCATTTGCATGCAAACATTCCAAATTGGCACAGAAACTCCGATCCGCACAAACACGATCACGATTTATTCGAGCTTATGTCAGATTCGACGATTCTTCGTTTCAGAAGTGTATTTCAGTGCGGAATCGCTGTTTCGCGCGCTAGATCAGTGCATTTGCAGGCAGGTATGCCAAATTGGAATAGAAACTCCGACACGGCAAGCACGGTCACGATTTATTCGACGTTATGTCAGATTCGACGATTCTTCGTTTCAGAAGTGTATTTCTGTGCGGAATCGCTGTTTCGCGTGCTAGATCAGTGCATTTGCATGCAAATATGCCAAATTGGCACAGAAACTCCGACCCGTCAAGCACGATCACAATTTATTCGAGCCTATGTCAGATTCGACGATTCTTCGTTTCAGAAGTGTATTTCTGTGCGGAATCGCTGTTTCGCGTGCTAGATAAGTGCATTTATATGCAGATATGCGAAATTGGCACGGAAACTCCGATTTGGCAAGCACGATCACGATTTATTCGAGCTTACGTCAGATTCGACGATTCTTCCTTTGCAGAAGTGTATTTCTGTGCGGAATCGCTGTTTCGCGCGCTAGATCAGTGCATTTGCATGCAAATATACGAAATTGGCACGAAAACTCCGATTCGGCAAGCACGATCACGATTTATTCGAGCTTATGTCAGATTCGACGATTATTTGTTTCACAAATGAATTTCTGTGCGGAATCGCCGTTTCGCGGGCTAGATCAGTGCATTTGCATGCAAACATGCCAAATTGGCACAGAAACTCCGACCCGTCAAGCACGATCACAATTTATTCGAGCCTATGTCAGATTCGACGATTCTTGGTTTCAGAAGTGTATTTCTGTGCGGAATCGCTGTTTCGCGTGCTAGATAAGTGCATTTATATGCAGATATGCGAAATTGGCACGGAAACTCCGATTTGGCAAGCACCATCACGATTTATTCGTGCTTACGTCAGATTCGACGATTCTTCGTTTCAGAAGTGTATTTCTGTGCGGAATCGCTGTTTCGCGTGTTAGATCAGTGCATTTGCATGCAAACATTCCAAACTGGCACAGAAACTCCGATCCGCACAATCACGATCACGATTTATTCGAGCTTATGTCAGATTCGACGATTCTTCGTTTCAGAAGTGTATTTCTGTGCGGAATCGCTGTTTCGCGTGCTAGATCAGTGCATTTGCATGCAAATATGCGAAATTGGACAGAAGCTCCGACCAGGCAAGCACGATCACAATTTATTCGATCCTATGTCAGATTCGACGATTCTTCGTTTCAGAAGTGTATTTCAGTGCGGAATCGCTGTTTCGCGTGCTAGATCAGTGCATTTGCATACAAGTATGAGAAATTGGAATAGAAACCACGACCCGACAAGCACGATCGCGATTTAATCGAGCTTATGGCAGATTCGACGATTCTTCGTTTCAGAAGTGTATTTCTTTGCGGAATCGCTGTTTCGCGTGCTAGATCAGTGCATTTGCATGCAAATATGGGAAATTGGCACGAAAACTCCGATTCGGCAAGGACGATCACGATTTATTCGAGCTTATGTCAGATTCGACAATTATTCGTTTCACAAATGAATTTCTGTGCGGAATCGCTGTTTCGCGTAGTAGATCAGTGCATTTGCAAGCAAGTATGCCAAATTGGAATAGAAACTCCGACCCGGCAAGCACGATCACGATTTATTCGAGCTTACGTCAGATTCGACGATTCTTCGTTTCAGAAGTGTATTTCTGTGCGGAATCGCTGTTTCGCGCGCTAGATCAGTGCATTTGCAGGCAAGTATGCCAAATTGGAATAGAAACTCCGACACGGCAAGCACGATCACGATTTATTCGACGTTATGTCAGATTCGACGATTCTTCGTTTCAGAAGTGTATTTCTGTGCGGAATCGCTGTTTCGCGTGTTAGATCAGTGCATTTGCATGCAAACATTCCAAATTGGCACAGAAACTCCGATCCGCACAAACACGATCACGATTTATTCGAGCTTATGTCAGATTCGACGATTCTTCGTTTCAGAAGTGTATTTCAGTGCGGAATCGCTGTTTCGCGCGCTAGATCAGTGCATTTGCAGGCAGGTATGCCAAATTGGAATAGAAACTCCGACACGGCAAGCAGGGTCACGATTTATTCGACGTTATGTCAGATTCGACGATTCTTCGTTTCAGAAGTGTATTTCTGTGCGGAATCGCTGTTTCGCGTGCTAGATCAGTGCATTTGCATGCAAATATGCGAAATTGGACAGAAACTCCGACCAGGCAAGCACGATCACAATTTATTCGAGCCTATGTCAGTTTCGACATTCTTCGTTTCAGAAGTGTATTTCTGTGCGGAATCGCTGTTTCGCGCGCTAGATCAGTGCATTTGCATGCAAATATGCGAAATTGGCACGAAATCTCCGATTTGGCATGCACGATCATGGTTTATTCGAGCTTATGTCAGATTCGACGATTATTCGTTTCACAAATGAATTTCTGTACGGAATCGCTGTTTAGCGTGCTAGATCAGTGCATTTGTATGCAAATATGCGAAATTGGTACGGAAACTCCGATTCGGCAAGCACGACCACGATTTATTCGAGCTTATGTCAGATTCGACGATTCTTCGTTTCAGAAGTGTATTACTGTGCGGAATCGCTGTTTCGCGTGCTATATCAGTGCATTTGCATGCAAGTATGCGAAATTGGAATTGAAACTCCGACCCGGCAAGCACGATCACAATTTATTCGAGCCTATGTCAGATTCGACGATTATTCGTTTCACAAATGAATTTCTGTACGGAATCGCTGTTTAGCGTGCTAGATCAGTGCATTTGTATTCAAATATACGAAATTGGCACGGAAACTCCGATTCGGCAAGCACGACCACGATTTATTCGAGATTATGTCAGATTCGACGATTCTTCGTTTGAGAAGTGTATTTCTGTGCGGAATCGCTGTCTCGCGCGC
Organism: Lasioglossum baleicum; assembly: GCF_051020765.1. Classification (NCBI taxonomy): domain Eukaryota; kingdom Metazoa; phylum Arthropoda; class Insecta; order Hymenoptera; family Halictidae; genus Lasioglossum; species Lasioglossum baleicum. Next base: position 450,841 of record NW_027469174.1, read on the forward strand.
TAGATCAGTGCATTTGCATGCAAATATACGAAATTGGCACGAAAACTCCGATTCGGCAAGCACGATCACGATTTATTCGAGCTTATGTCAGATTCGACGATTATTTGTTTCACTAATGAATTTCTGTGCGGAATCGCCGTTTCGCGGGCTAGATCAGTGCATTTGCATGCAAACATGCCAAATTGGCACACAAACTCCGACCCGTCAAGCACGATCACAATTTATTCGAGCCTATGTCAGATTCGACGATTCTTCGTTTCAGAAGTGTATTTCTGTGCGGAATCGCTGTTTCGCGTGCTAGATAAGTGCATTTATATGCAGATATGCGAAATTGGCACGGAAACTCCGATTTGGCAAGCACGATCACGATTTATTCGAGCTTACGTCAGATTCGACGATTCTTCGTTTCAGAAGTGTATTTCTGTGCGGAATCGCTGTTTCGCGTGTTAGATCAGTGCATTTGCATGCAAACATTCCAAATTGGCACAGAAACTCCGATCCGCACAAACACGATCACGATTTATTCGAGCTTATGTCAGATTCGACGATTCTTCGTTTCAGAAGTGTATTTCAGTGCGGAATCGCTGTTTCGCGCGCTAGATCAGTGCATTTGCAGGCAGGTATGCCAAATTGGAATAGAAACTCCGACACGGCAAGCACGGTCACGATTTATTCGACGTTATGTCAGATTCGACGATTCTTCGTTTCAGAAGTGTATTTCTGTGCGGAATCGCTGTTTCGCGTGCTAGATCAGTGCATTTGCATGCAAACATTCCAAATTGGCACAGAAACTCCGATCCGCACAAACACGATCACGATTTATTCGAGCTTAGGTCAGATTCGACGATTCTTCGTTTCAGAAGTGTATTTCAGTGCGGAATCGCTGTTTCGCGCGCTAGATCAGTGCATTTGCAGGCAAGTATGCCAAATTGGAATAGAAACTCCGACACGGCAAGCACGATCACAATTTATTCGAGCCTATGTCAGTTTCGACATTGTTCGTTTCAGAAGTGTATTTCTGTGCGGAATCGCTGTTTCGCGCGCTAGATCAGTGCATTTGCAGGCAGGTATGCCAAATTGGAATAGAAACTCCGACACGGCAAGCACGGTCACGATTTATTCGACGTTATGTCAGATTCGACGATTCTTCGTTTCAGAAGTGTATTTCTGTGCGGAATCGCTGTTTCGCGTGCTAGATCAGTGCATTTGCATGCAAATATGCCAAATTGGCACAGAAACTCCGACCCGTCAAGCACGATCACAATTTATTCGAGCCTATGTCAGATTCGACGATTCTTCGTTTCAGAAGTGTATTTCTGTGCGGAATCGCTGTTTCGCGTGCTAGATAAGTGCATTTATATGCAGATATGCGAAATTGGCACGGAAACTCCGATTTGGCAAGCACGATCACGATTTATTCGAGCTTACGTCAGATTCGACGATTCTTCCTTTGCAGAAGTGTATTTCTGTGCGGAATCGCTGTTTCGCGCGCTAGATCAGTGCATTTGCATGCAAATATACGAAATTGGCACGAAAACTCCGATTCGGCAAGCACGATCACGATTTATTCGAGCTTATGTCAGATTCGACGATTATTTGTTTCACAAATGAATTTCTGTGCGGAATCGCCGTTTCGCGGGCTAGATCAGTGCATTTGCATGCAAACATGCCAAATTGGCACAGAAACTCCGACCCGTCAAGCACGATCACAATTTATTCGAGCCTATGTCAGATTCGACGATTCTTCGTTTCAGAAGTGTATTTCTGTGCGGAATCGCTGTTTCGCGTGCTAGATAAGTGCATTTATATGCAGATATGCGAAATTGGCACGGAAACTCCGATTTGGCAAGCACGATCACGATTTATTCGTGCTTACGTCAGATTCGACGATTCTTCGTTTCAGAAGTGTATTTCTGTGCGGAATCGCTGTTTCGCGTGTTAGATCAGTGCATTTGCATGCAAACATTCCAAACTGGCACAGAAACTCCGATCCGCACAATCACGATCACGATTTATTCGAGTTTATGTCAGATTCGACGATTCTTCGTTTCAGAAGTGTATTTCAGTGCGGAATCGCTGTTTCGCGCGCTAGATCAGTGCATTTGCAGGCAGGTATGCCAAATTGGAATAGAAACTCCGACACGGAAAGCACGGTCACGATTTATTCGACGTTATGTCAGATTCGACGATTCTTCGTTTCAGAAGTGTATTTCTGTGCGGAATCGCTGTTTCGCGTGCTAGATCAGTGCATTTGCATGCAAATATGCGAAATTGGACAGAAACTCCGACCAGGCAAGCACGGTCACGATTTATTCGAGCCTATGTCAGATTCGACGATTCTTCGTTTCAGAAGTGTATTTCTGTGCGGAATCGCTGTTTCGCGTGCTAGATCAGTGCATTTGCATGCAAATATGCGAAATTGGACAGAAACTCCGACCAGGCAAGCACGATCACAATTTATTCGAGCCTATGTCAGTTTCGACATTCTTCGTTTCAGAAGTGTATTTCTGTGAGGAATCGCTGTTTCGCGCGCTAGATCAGTGCATTTGCATGCAAATATGCGAAATTGGCACGAAATCTCCGATTTGGCATGCACGATCATGGTTTATTCGAGCTTATGTCAGATTCGACGATTATTCGTTTCACAAATGAATTTCTGTACGGAATCGCTGTTTAGCGTGCTAGATCAGTGCATTTGTATGCAAATATGCCAAATTGGAATAGAAACTCCGACACGGCAAGCGCGGTCACGATTTATTCGACGTTATGTCAGATTCGACGATTCTTCGTTTCAGAAGTGTATTTCTGTGCGGAATCGCTGTTTCGCGTGCTAGATCAGTGCATTTGCATGCAAATATGCGAAATTGGACAGAAACTCCGACCAGGCAAGCACGATCACAATTTATTCGAGCCTATGTCAGATTCGACGATTCTTCGTTTCAGAAGTGTATTTCAGTGCGGAATCGCTGTTTCGCGTGCTAGATCAGTGCATCTGCATACAAGTATGAGAAATTGGAATAGAAACCACGACCCGACAAGCACGATCGCGATTTAATCGAGCTTATGGCAGATTCGACGATTCTTCGTTTCAGAAGTGTATTTCAGTGCGGAATCGCTGTTTCGCGTGCTAGATCAGTGCATTTGCATGCAAATATGCGAAATTGGCACGAAAACTCCGATTCGGCAAGGACGATCACGATTTATTCGAGCTTATGTCAGATTCGACAATTATTCGTTTCACAAATGAATTTCTGTGCGGAATCGCTGTTTCGCGTAGTAGATCAGTGCATTTGCAAGCAAGTATGCCAAATTGGAATAGAAACTCCGATTTGGCAAGCACGATCACGATTTATTCGAGCTTATGTCAGATTCGACGATTCTTCGTTTCAGAAGTGTATTTCTGTGCGGAATCGCTGTTTCGCGTGTTAGATCAGTGCATTTGCATGCAAACATTCCAAATTGGCACAGAAACTCCGATCCGCACAAACACGATCACGATTTATTCGAGCTTATGTCAGATTCGACGATTCTTCGTTTCAGAAGTGTATTTCAGTGCGGAATCGCTGTTTCGCGCGCTAGATCAGTGCATTTGCAGGCAGGTATGCCAAATTGGAATAGAAACTCCGACACGGCAAGCACGGTCACGATTTATTCGACGTTATGTCAGATTCGACGATTCTTCGTTTCAGAAGTGTATTTCTGTGCGGAATCGCTGTTTCGCGTGCTAGATCAGTGCATTTGCATGCAAATATGCCAAATTGGCACAGAAACTCCGACCCGTCAAGCACGATCACAATTTATTCGAGCCTATGTCAGATTCGACGATTCTTCGTTTCAGAAGTGTATTTCTGTGCGGAATCGCTGTTTCGCGTGCTAGATAAGTGCATTTATATGCAGATATGCGAAATTGGCACGGAAACTCCGATTTGGCAAGCACGATCACGATTTATTCGAGCTTACGTCAGATTCGACGATTCTTCCTTTGCAGAAGTGTATTTCTGTGCGGAATCGCTGTTTCGCGCGCTAGATCAGTGCATTTGCATGCAAATATACGAAATTGGCACGAAAACTCCGATTCGGCAAGCACGATCACGATTTATTCGAGCTTATGTCAGATTCGACGATTATTTGTTTCACAAATGAATTTCTGTGCGGAATCGCCGTTTCGCGGGCTAGATCAGTGCATTTGCATGCAAACATGCCAAATTGGCACAGAAACTCCGACCCGTCAAGCACGATCACAATTTATTCGAGCCTATGTCAGATTCGACGATTCTTGGTTTCAGAAGTGTATTTCTGTGCGGAATCGCTGTTTCGCGTGCTAGATAAGTGCATTTATATGCAGATATGCGAAATTGGCACGGAAACTCCGATTTGGCAAGCACCATCACGATTTATTCGTGCTTACGTCAGATTCGACGATTCTTCGTTTCAGAAGTGTATTTCTGTGCGGAATCGCTGTTTCGCGTGTTAGATCAGTGCATTTGCATGCAAACATTCCAAACTGGCACAGAAACTCCGATCCGCACAATCACGATCACGATTTATTCGAGCTTATGTCAGATTCGACGATTCTTCGTTTCAGAAGTGTATTTCTGTGCGGAATCGCTGTTTCGCGTGCTAGATCAGTGCATTTGCATGCAAATATGCGAAATTGGACAGAAGCTCCGACCAGGCAAGCACGATCACAATTTATTCGATCCTATGTCAGATTCGACGATTCTTCGTTTCAGAAGTGTATTTCAGTGCGGAATCGCTGTTTCGCGTGCTAGATCAGTGCATTTGCATACAAGTATGAGAAATTGGAATAGAAACCACGACCCGACAAGCACGATCGCGATTTAATCGAGCTTATGGCAGATTCGACGATTCTTCGTTTCAGAAGTGTATTTCTTTGCGGAATCGCTGTTTCGCGTGCTAGATCAGTGCATTTGCATGCAAATATGGGAAATTGGCACGAAAACTCCGATTCGGCAAGGACGATCACGATTTATTCGAGCTTATGTCAGATTCGACAATTATTCGTTTCACAAATGAATTTCTGTGCGGAATCGCTGTTTCGCGTAGTAGATCAGTGCATTTGCAAGCAAGTATGCCAAATTGGAATAGAAACTCCGACCCGGCAAGCACGATCACGATTTATTCGAGCTTACGTCAGATTCGACGATTCTTCGTTTCAGAAGTGTATTTCTGTGCGGAATCGCTGTTTCGCGCGCTAGATCAGTGCATTTGCAGGCAAGTATGCCAAATTGGAATAGAAACTCCGACACGGCAAGCACGATCACGATTTATTCGACGTTATGTCAGATTCGACGATTCTTCGTTTCAGAAGTGTATTTCTGTGCGGAATCGCTGTTTCGCGTGTTAGATCAGTGCATTTGCATGCAAACATTCCAAATTGGCACAGAAACTCCGATCCGCACAAACACGATCACGATTTATTCGAGCTTATGTCAGATTCGACGATTCTTCGTTTCAGAAGTGTATTTCAGTGCGGAATCGCTGTTTCGCGCGCTAGATCAGTGCATTTGCAGGCAGGTATGCCAAATTGGAATAGAAACTCCGACACGGCAAGCAGGGTCACGATTTATTCGACGTTATGTCAGATTCGACGATTCTTCGTTTCAGAAGTGTATTTCTGTGCGGAATCGCTGTTTCGCGTGCTAGATCAGTGCATTTGCATGCAAATATGCGAAATTGGACAGAAACTCCGACCAGGCAAGCACGATCACAATTTATTCGAGCCTATGTCAGTTTCGACATTCTTCGTTTCAGAAGTGTATTTCTGTGCGGAATCGCTGTTTCGCGCGCTAGATCAGTGCATTTGCATGCAAATATGCGAAATTGGCACGAAATCTCCGATTTGGCATGCACGATCATGGTTTATTCGAGCTTATGTCAGATTCGACGATTATTCGTTTCACAAATGAATTTCTGTACGGAATCGCTGTTTAGCGTGCTAGATCAGTGCATTTGTATGCAAATATGCGAAATTGGTACGGAAACTCCGATTCGGCAAGCACGACCACGATTTATTCGAGCTTATGTCAGATTCGACGATTCTTCGTTTCAGAAGTGTATTACTGTGCGGAATCGCTGTTTCGCGTGCTATATCAGTGCATTTGCATGCAAGTATGCGAAATTGGAATTGAAACTCCGACCCGGCAAGCACGATCACAATTTATTCGAGCCTATGTCAGATTCGACGATTATTCGTTTCACAAATGAATTTCTGTACGGAATCGCTGTTTAGCGTGCTAGATCAGTGCATTTGTATTCAAATATACGAAATTGGCACGGAAACTCCGATTCGGCAAGCACGACCACGATTTATTCGAGATTATGTCAGATTCGACGATTCTTCGTTTGAGAAGTGTATTTCTGTGCGGAATCGCTGTCTCGCGCGCTAGATCAGTGCATTTGCATGCAAATATACGAAATTGGCACGAAAACTCCGATTCGGCAAGCACGATCACGATTTATTCGAGCTTATGTCAGATTCGACGATTATTTGTTTCACTAATGAATTTCTGTGCGGAATCGCCGTTTCGCGGGCTAGATCAGTGCATTTGCATGCAAACATGCCAAATTGGCACACAAACTCCGACCCGTCAAGCACGATCACAATTTATTCGAGCCTATGTCAGATTCGACGATTCTTCGTTTCAGAAGTGTATTTCTGTGCGGAATCGCTGTTTCGCGTGTTAGATCAGTGCATTTGCATGCAAACATTCCAAATTGGCACAGAAACTCCGATCCGCACAAACACGATCACGATTTATTCGAGCTTATGTCAGATTCGACGATTCTTCGTTTCAGAAGTGTATTTCAGTGCGGAATCGCTGTTTCGCGCGCTAGATCAGTGCATTTGCAGGCAGGTATGCCAAATTGGAATAGAAACTCCGACACGGCAAGCACGGTCACGATTTATTCGACGTTATGTCAGATTCGACGATTCTTCGTTTCAGAAGTGTATTTCTGTGCGGAATCGCTGTTTCGCGTGCTAGATCAGTGCATTTGCATGCAAACATTCCAAATTGGCACAGAAACTCCGATCCGCACAAACACGATCACGATTTATTCGAGCTTATGTCAGATTCGACGATTCTTCGTTTCAGAAGTGTATTTCAGTGCGGAATCGCTGTTTCGCGCGCTAGATCAGTGCATTTGCAGGCAGGTATGCCAAATTGGAATAGAAACTCCGACACGGCAAGCACGGTCACGATTTATTCGACGTTATGTCAGATTCGACGATTCTTCGTTTCAGAAGTGTATTTCTGTGCGGAATCGCTGTTTCGCGTGCTAGATCAGTGCATTTGCATGCAAATATGCGAAATTGGACAGAAACTCCGACCAGGCAAGCACGATCACAATTTATTCGAGCCTATGTCAGTTTCGACATTCTTCGTTTCAGAAGTGTATTTCTGTGAGGAATCGCTGTTTCGCGCGCTAGATCAGTGCATTTGCATGCAAATATGCGAAATTGGCACGAAATCTCCGATTTGGCATGCACGATCATGGTTTATTCGAGCTTATGTCAGATTCGACGATTATTCGTTTCACAAATGAATTTCTGTACGGAATCGCTGTTTAGCGTGCTAGATCAGTGCATTTGTATGCAAATATGCCAAATTGGAATAGAAACTCCGACACGGCAAGCGCGGTCACGATTTATTCGACGTTATGTCAGATTCGACGATTCTTCGTTTCAGAAGTGTATTTCTGTGCGGAATCGCTGTTTCGCGTGCTAGATCAGTGCATTTGCATGCAAATATGCGAAATTGGACAGAAACTCCGACCAGGCAAGCACGATCACAATTTATTCGAGCCTATGTCAGATTCGACGATTCTTCGTTTCAGAAGTGTATTTCAGTGCGGAATCGCTGTTTCGCGTGCTAGATCAGTGCATCTGCATACAAGTATGAGAAATTGGAATAGAAACCACGACCCGACAAGCACGATCGCGATTTAATCGAGCTTATGGCAGATTCGACGATTCTTCGTTTCAGAAGTGTATTTCAGTGCGGAATCGCTGTTTCGCGTGCTAGATCAGTGCATTTGCATGCAAATATGCGAAATTGGCACGAAAACTCCGATTCGGCAAGGACGATCACGATTTATTCGAGCTTATGTCAGATTCGACAATTATTCGTTTCACAAATGAATTTCTGTGCGGAATCGCTGTTTCGCGTAGTAGATCAGTGCATTTGCAAGCAAGTATGCCAAATTGGAATAGAAACTCCGACCCGGCAAGCACGATCACGATTTATTCGAGCTTATGTCAGATTCGACGATTCTTTGTTTCAGAAGTGTATTTCTGTGCGGAATCGCTGTTTCGCGTGCTAGATCAGTGCATTTGTATGCAGATATGCGAAATTGGCACGGAAACTCCGATTCGGCAAGCACGATCACGATTTATTCGAGCTTATGTCAAATTCGACGATTCTTCGTTTCAGAAGTGTATTTCTGTGCGGAATCGCTGTTTCGCGTGCTATATCAGTGCATTTGCATGCAAGTATGCGAAATTTTGATAGAAACTCCGACCCGGCAAGCACGATCACAATTTATTCGAGCTTATGTCAGATTCGACGATTCTTCGTTTCAGAAGTGTATTTCAGTGCGGAATCGCTGTTTCGCGCGCTAGATCAGTGCATTTGCAGGCAGGTATGCCAAATTGGAATAGAAACTCCGACACGGCAAGCACGGTCACGATTTATTCGACGTTATGTCAGATTCGACGATTCTTCGTTTCAGAAGTGTATTTCTGTGCGGAATCGCTGTTTCGCGTAGTAGATCAGTGCATTTGCAAGCAAGTATGCCAAATTGGAATAGAAACTCCGACCCGGCAAGCACGATCACGATTTATTCGAGCTTATGTCAGATTCGACGATTCTTTGTTTCAGAAGTGTATTTCTGTGCGGAATCGCTGTTTCGCGTGCTAGATCAGTGCATTTGTATGCAGATATGCGAAATTGGCACGGAAACTCCGATTCGGCAAGCACGATCACGATTTATTCGAGCTTATGTCAAATTCGACGATTCTTCGTTTCAGAAGTGTATTTCTGTGCGGAATCGCTGTTTCGCGTGCTATATCAGTGCATTTGCATGCAAGTATGCGAAATTTTGATAGAAACTCCGATTCGGCAAGCACGATCACGATTTATTCGAGCTTATGTCAGATTCGACGATTATTTGTTTCACAAATGAATTTCTGTGCGGAATCGCCGTTTCGCGGGCTAGATCAGTGCATTTGCATGCAAACATGCCAAATTGGCACAGAAACTCCGACCCGTCAAGCACGATCACAATTTATTCGAGCCTATGTCAGATTCGACGATTCTTCGTTTCAGAAGTGTATTTCTGTGCGGAATCGCTGTTTCGCGTGCTAGATAAGTGCATTTATATGCAGATATGCGAAATTGGCACGGAAACTCCGATTTGGCAAGCACGATCACGATTTATTCGAGCTTACGTCAGATTCGACGATTCTTCCTTTGCAGAAGTGTATTTCTGTGCGGAATCGCTGTTTCGCGCGCTAGATCAGTGCATTTGCATGCAAATATGCGAAATTGGCACGAAATCTCCGATTTGGCAAGCACGATCATGGTTTATTCGAGCTTATGTCAGATTCGACGATTATTCGTTTCACAAATGAATTTCTGTACGGAATCGCTGTTTAGCGTGCTAGATCAGTGCATTTGTATTCAAATATGCGAAATTGGTACGGAAACTCCGATTCGGCAAGCACGACCACGATTTATTCGAGCTTATGTCAGATTCGACGATTCTTCGTTTCAGAAGTGTATTACTGTGCGGAATCGCTGTTTCGCGTGCTATATCAGTGCATTTGCATGCAAGTATGCGAAATTGGAATTGAAACTCCGACCCGGCAAGCACGATCACAATTTATTCGAGCCTATGTCAGATTCGACGATTATTCGTTTCACAAATGAATTTCTGTACGAAATCGCTGTTTAGCGTGCTAGATCAGTGCATTTGTATTCAAATATACGAAATTGGCACGGAAACTCCGATTCGGCAAGCACGACCACGATTTATTCGAGATTATGTCAGATTCGACGATTCTTCCTTTGCAGAAGTGTATTTCTGTGCGGAATCGCTGTCTCGCGCGCTAGATCAGTGCATTTGCATGCAAATATACGAAATTGGCACGAAAACTCCGATTCGGCAAGCACGATCACGATTTATTCGAGCTTATGTCAGATTCGAGATTATTTGTTTCACAAATGAATTTCTGTGCGGAATCGCCGTTTCGCGGGCTAGATCAGTGCATTTGCATGCAAACGTGCCAAATTGGCACAGAAACTCCGACCCGTCAAGCACGATCACAATTTATTCGAGCCTATGTCAGATTCGACGATTCTTCGTTTCAGAAGTGTATTTCTGTGCGGAATCGCTGTTTCGCGTGCTAGATAAGTGCATTTATATGCAGATATGCGAAATTGGCACGGAAACTCCGATTTGGCAAGCACGATCACGATTTATTCGAGCTTACGTCAGATTCGACGATTCTTCGTTTCAGAAGTGTATTTCTGTGCGGAATCGCTGTTTCGCGTGTTAGATCAGTGCATTTGCATGCAAACATTCCAAATTGGCACAGAAACTCCGATCCGCACAATCACGATCACGATTTATTCGAGCTTATGTCAGATTCGACGATTCTTCGTTTCAGAAGTGTATTTCAGTGCGGAATCACTGTTTCGCGCGCTAGATCAGTGCATTTGCAGGCAGGTATGCCAAATTGGAATAGAATCTCCGACACGGCAAGCACGGTCACGATTTATTCGACGTTATGTCAGATTCGACGATTCTTCGTTTCAGAAGTGTATTTCTGTGCGGAATCGCTGTTTCGCGTGTTAGATCAGTGCATTTGCATGCAAACATTCCAAATTGGCACAGAAACTCCGATCCGCACAAACACGATCACGATTTATTCGAGCTTATGTCAGATTCGACGATTCTTCGTTTCAGAAGTGTATTTCAGTGCGGAATCGCTGTTTCGCGCGCTAGATCAGTGCATTTGCAGGCAGGTATGCCAAATTGGAATAGAAACTCCGACACGGCAAGCACGGTCACGATTTATTCGACGTTATGTCAGATTCGACGATTCTTCGTTTCAGAAGTGTATTTCTGTGCGGAATCGCTGTTTCGCGTGCTAGATCAGTGCATTTGCATGCAAATATGCGAAATTGGACAGAAACTCCGACCAGGCAAGCACGATCACAATTTATTCGAGCCTATGTCAGATTCGACGATTCTTCGTTTCAGAAGTGTATTTCAGTGCGGAATCGCTGTTTAGCGTGCTAGATCAGTGCATTTGTATTCAAATATGCGAAATTGGTACGGAAACTCCGATTCGGCAAGCACGACCACGATTTATTCGAGCTTATGTCAGATTCGACGATTCTTCGTTTCAGAAGTGTATTACTGTGCGGAATCGCTGTTTCGCGTGCTATATCAGTGCATTTGCATGCAAGTATGCGAAATTGGAATTGAAACTCCGACCCGGCAAGCACGATCACAATTTATTCGAGCCTATGTCAGATTCGACGATTATTCGTTTCACAAATGAATTTCTGTACGAAATCGCTGTTTAGCGTGCTAGATCAGTGCATTTGTATTCAAATATACGAAATTGGCACGGAAACTCCGATTCGGCAAGCACGACCACGATTTATTCGAGATTATGTCAGATTCGACGATTCTTCCTTTGCAGAAGTGTATTTCTGTGCGGAATCGCTGTCTCGCGCGCTAGATCAGTGCATTTACATGCAAATATACGAAATTGGCACGAAAACTCCGATTCGGCAAGCACGATCACGATTTATTCGAGCTTATGTCAGATTCGACGATTATTTGTTTCACAAATGAATTTCTGTGCGGAATCGCCGTTTCGCGGGCTAGATCAGTGCATTTGCATGCAAACATGCCAAATTGGCACAGAAACTCCGACCCGTCAAGCACGATCACAATTTATTCGAGCCTATGTCAGATTCGACGATTCTTCGTTTCAGAAGTGTATTTCTGTGCGGAATCGCTGTTTCGCGTGCTAGATAAGTGCATTTATATGCAGATATGCGAAATTGGCACGGAAACTCCGATTTGGCAAGCACGATCACGATTTATTCGAGCTTACGTCAGATTCGACGATTCTTCGTTTCAGAAGTGTATTTCTGTGCGGAATCGCTGTTTCGCGTGTTAGATCAGTGCATTTGCATGCAAACATTCCAAATTGGCACAGAAACTCCGATCCGCACAATCACGATCACGATTTATTCGAGCTTATGTCAGATTCGACGATTCTTCGTTTCAGAAGTGTATTTCAGTGCGGAATCGCTGTTTCGCGCGCTAGATCAGTGCATTTGCAGGCAGGTATGCCAAATTGGAATAGAAACTCCGACACGGCAAGCACGGTCACGATTTATTCGACGTTATGTCAGATTCGACGATTCTTCGTTTCAGAAGTGTATTTCTGTGCGGAATCGCTGTTTCGCGTGCTAGATAAGTGCATTTATATGCAGATATGCGAAATTGGCACGGAAACTCCGATTTGGCAAGCACGATCACGATTTATTCGAGCTTACGTCAGATTCGACGATTCTTCGTTTCAGAAGTGTATTTCTGTGCGGAATCGCTGTTTCGCGTGTTAGATCAGTGCATTTGCATGCAAACATTCCAAATTGGCACAGAAACTCCGATCCGCACAAACACGATCACGATTTATTCGAGCTTATGTCAGATTCGACGATTCTTCGTTTCAGAAGTGTATTTCAGTGCGGAATCGCTGTTTCGCGCGCTAGATCAGTGCATTTGCAGGCAGGTATGCCAAATTGGAATAGAAACTCCGACACGGCAAGCACGGTCACGATTTATTCGACGTTATGTCAGATTCGACGATTCTTCGTTTCAGAAGTGTATTTCTGTGCGGAATCGCTGTTTCGCGTGCTAGATCAGTGCATTTGCATGCAAATATGCGAAATTGGACAGAAACTCCGACCAGGCAAGCACGATCACAATTTATTCGAGCCTATGTCAGATTCGACGATTCTTCGTTTCAGAAGTGTATTTCAGTGCGGAATCGCTGTTTCGCGTGCTAGATCAGTGCATTTGCATACAAGTATGAGAAATTGGAATAGAAACCACGACCCGACAAGCACGATCGCGATTTAATCGAGCTTATGGCAGATTCGACGATTCTTCGTTTCAGAAGTGTATTTCTTTGCGGAATCGCTGTTTCGCGTGCTAGATCAGTGCATTTGCATGCAAATATGCGAAATTGGCACGAAAACTCCGATTCGGCAAGGACGATCACGATTTATTCGAGCTTATGTCAGATTCGACAATTATTCGTTTCACAAATGAATTTCTGTGCGGAATCGCTGTTTCGCGTAGTAGATCAGTGCATTTGCAAGCAAGTATGCCAAATTGGAATAGAAACTCCGACCCGGCAAGCACGATCACGATTTATTCGAGCTTATGTCAGATTCGACGATTCTTTGTTTCAGAAGTGTATTTCTGTGCGGAATCGCTGTTTCGCGTGCTAGATCAGTGCATTTGTATGCAGATATGCGAAATTGGCACGGAAACTCCGATTCGGCAAGCACGATCACGATTTATTCGAGCTTATGTCAAATTCGACGATTCTTCGTTTCAGAAGTGTATTTCTGTGCGGAATCGCTGTTTCGCGTGCTATATCAGTGCATTTGCATGCAAGTATGCGAAATTTTGATAGAAACTCCGACCCGGCAAGCACGATCACAATTTATTCGAGCTTATGTCAGATTCGACGATTCTTCGTTTCAGAAGTGTATTTCAGTGCGGAATCGCTGTTTCGCGCGCTAGATCAGTGCATTTGCAGGCAGGTATGCCAAATTGGAATAGAAACTCCGACACGGCAAGCACGGTCACGATTTATTCGACGTTATGTCAGATTCGACGATTCTTCGTTTCAGAAGTGTATTTCTGTGCGGAATCGCTGTTTCGCGTGCTAGATCAGTGCATTTGCATGCAAATATGCGAAATTGGACAGAAACTCCGACCAGGCAAGCACGATCACAATTTATTCGAGCCTATGTCAGTTTCGACATTCTTCGTTTCAGAAGTGTATTTCTGTGCGGAATCGCTGTTTCGCGCGCTAGATCAGTGCATTTGCATGCAAATATGCGAAATTGGTACGAAATCTCCGATTTGGCAAGCACGATCATGGTTTATTCGAGCTTATGTCAGATTCGACGATTATTCGTTTCACAAATGAATTTCTGTACGGAATCGCTGTTTAGCGTGCTAGATCAGTGCATTTGTATTCAAATATGCGAAATTGGTACGGAAACTCCGACCAGGCAAGCACGACCACGATTTATTCGAGCTTATGTCAGATTCGACGATTCTTCGTTTCAGAAGTGTATTACTGTGCGGAATCGCTGTTTCGCGTGCTATATCAGTGCATTTGCATGCAAGTATGCGAAATTGGAATTGAAACTCCGACCCGGCAAGCACGATCACAATTTATTCGAGCCTATGTCAGATTCGACGATTATTCGTTTCACAAATGAATTTCTGTACGAAATCGCTGTTTAGCGTGCTAGATCAGTGCATTTGTATTCAAATATACGAAATTGGCACGGAAACTCCGATTCGGCAAGCACGACCACGATTTATTCGAGATTATGTCAGATTCGACGATTCTTCGTTTGAGAAGTGTATTTCTGTGCGGAATCGCTGTCTCGCGCGCTAGATCAGTGCATTTGCATGCAAATATACGAAATTGGCACGAAAACTCCGATTCGGCAAGCACGATCACGATTTATTCGAGCTTATGTCAGATTCGACGATTATTTGTTTCACAAATGAATTTCTGTGCGGAATCGCCGTTTCGCGGGCTAGATCAGTGCATTTGCATGCAAACATGCCAAATTGGCACAGAAACTCCGACCCGTCAAGCACGATCACAATTTATTCGAGCCTATGTCAGATTCGACGATTCTTCGTTTCAGAAGTGTATTTCTGTGCGGAATCGCTGTTTCGCGTGCTAGATAAGTGCATTTATATGCAGATATGCGAAATTGGCACGGAAACTCCGATTTGGCAAGCACGATCACGATTTATTCGAGCTTACGTCAGATTCGACGATTCTTCCTTTGCAGAAGTGTATTTCTGTGCGGAATCGCTGTTTCGCGCGCTAGATCAGTGCATTTGCATGCAAATATACGAAATTGGCACGAAAACTCCGATTCGGCAAGCACGATCACGATTTATTCGAGCTTATGTCAGATTCGACGATTATTTGTTTCACAAATGAATTTCTGTGCGGAATCGCCGTTTCGCGGGCTAGATCAGTGCATTTGCATGCAAACATGCCAAATTGGCACAGAAACTCCGACCCGTCAAGCACGATCACAATTTATTCGAGCCTATGTCAGATTCGACGATTCTTCGTTTCAGAAGTGTATTTCTGTGCGGAATCGCTGTTTCGCGTGCTAGATAAGTGCATTTATATGCAGATATGCGAAATTGGCACGGAAACTCCGATTTGGCAAGCACGATCACGATTTATTCGAGCTTACGTCAGATTCGACGATTCTTCGTTTCAGAAGTGTATTTCTGTGCGGAATCGCTGTTTCGCGTGTTAGATCAGTGCATTTGCATGCAAATATGCGAAATTGGTACGGAAACTCCGATTCGGCAAGCACGACCACGATTTATTCGAGCTTATGTCAGATTCGACGATTCTTCGTTTCAGAAGTGTATTTCAGTGCGGAATCGCTGTTTCGCGAGCTAGATCAGTGCATTTGCAGGCAGGTATGCCAAATTGGAATAGAAACTCCGACACGGCAAGCACGGTCACGATTTATTCGACGTTATGTCAGATTCGACGATTCTTCGTTTCAGAAGTGTATTTCTGTGTGGAATCGCTGTTTCGCGTGCTAGATCAGTGCATTTGTATGCAAATATGCGAAATTGGTACGGAAACTCCGATTCGGCAAGCACGACCACGATTTATTCGAGCTTATGTCAGATTCGACGATTCTTCGTTTCAGAAGTGTATTACTGTGCGGAATCGCTGTTTCGCGTGCTATATCAGTGCATTTGCATGCAAGTATGCGAAATTGGAATTGAAACTCCGACCCGGCAAGCACGATCACAATTTATTCGAGCCTATGTCAGATTCGACGATTATTCGTTTCACAAATGAATTTCTGTACGGAATCGCTGTTTAGCGTGCTAGATCAGTGCATTTGTATTCAAATATACGAAATTGGCACGGAAACTCCGATTCGGCAAGCACGACCACGATTTATTCGAGATTATGTCAGATTCGACGATTCTTCGTTTGAGAAGTGTATTTCTGTGCGGAATCGCTGTCTCGCGCGCTAGATCAGTGCATTTGCATGCAAATATACGAAATTGGCACGAAAACTCCGATTCGGCAAGCACGATCACGATTTATTCGAGCTTATGTCAGATTCGACGATTATTTGTTTCACTAATGAATTTCTGTGCGGAATCGCCGTTTCGCGGGCTAGATCAGTGCATTTGCATGCAAACATGCCAAATTGGCACAGAAACTCCGCCCCGTCAAGCACGATCACAATTTATTCGAGCCTATGTCAGATTCGACGATTCTTCGTTTCAGAAGTGTATTTCTGTGCGGAATCGCTGTTTCGCGTGCTAGATAAGTGCATTTATATGCAGATATGCGAAATTGGCACGGAAACTCCGATTTGGCAAGCACGATCACGATTTATTCGAGCTTACGTCAGATTCGACGATTCTTCGTTTCAGAAGTGTATTTCTGTGCGGAATCGCTGTTTCGCGTGTTAGATCAGTGCATTTGCATGCAAACATTCCAAATTGGCACAGAAACTCCGATCCGCACAAACACGATCACGATTTATTCGAGCTTATGTCAGATTCGACGATTCTTCGTTTCAGAAGTGTATTTCAGTGCGGAATCGCTGTTTCGCGCGCTAGATCAGTGCATTTGCAGGCAGGTATGCCAAATTGGAATAGAAACTCCGACACGGCAAGCACGGTCACGATTTATTCGACGTTATGTCAGATTCGACGATTCTTCGTTTCAGAAGTGTATTTCTGTGCGGAATCGCTGTTTCGCGTGCTAGATCAGTGCATTTGCATGCAAATATGCGAAATTGGACAGAAACTCCGACCAGGCAAGCACGATCACAATTTATTCGAGCCTATGTCAGATTCGACGATTCTTCGTTTCAGAAGTGTATTTCAGTGCGGAATCGCTGTTTCGCGTGCTAGATCAGTGCATTTGCATACAAGTATGAGAAATTGGAATAGAAACCACGACCCGACAAGCACGATCGCGATTTAATCGAGCTTATGGCAGATTCGACGATTCTTCGTTTCAGAAGTGTATTTCTTTGCGGAATCGCTGTTTCGCGTGCTAGATCAGTGCATTTGCATGCAAATATGCGAAATTGGCACGAAAACTCCGATTCGGCAAGGACGATCACGATTTATTCGAGCTTATGTCAGATTCGACAATTATTCGTTTCACAAATGAATTTCTGTGCGGAATCGCTGTTTCGCGTAGTAGATCAGTGCATTTGCAAGCAAGTATGCCAAATTGGAATAGAAACTCCGACCCGGCAAGCACGATCACGATTTATTCGAGCTTATGTCAGATTCGACGATTCTTTGTTTCAGAAGTGTATTTCTGTGCGGAATCGCTGTTTCGCGTGCTAGATCAGTGCATTTGTATGCAGATATGCGAAATTGGCACGGAAACTCCGATTCGGCAAGCACGATCACGATTTATTCGAGCTTATGTCAAATTCGACGATTCTTCGTTTCAGAAGTGTATTTCTGTGCGGAATCGCTGTTTCGCGTGCTATATCAGTGCATTTGCATGCAAGTATGCGAAATTTTGATAGAAACTCCGACCCGGCAAGCACGATCACAATTTATTCGAGCTTATGTCAGATTCGACGATTCTTCGTTTCAGAAGTGTATTTCAGTGCGGAATCGCTGTTTCGCGCGCTAGATCAGTGCATTTGCAGGCAGGTATGCCAAATTGGAATAGAAACTCCGACACGGCAAGCACGGTCACGATTTATTCGACGTTATGTCAGATTCGACGATTCTTCGTTTCAGAAGTGTATTTCTGTGCGGAATCGCTGTTTCGCGTGCTAGATCAGTGCATTTGCATGCAAATATGCGAAATTGGACAGAAACTCCGACCAGGCAAGCACGATCACAATTTATTCGAGCCTATGTCAGTTTCGACATTCTTCGTTTCAGAAGTGTATTTCTGTGCGGAATCGCTGTTTCGCGCGCTAGATCAGTGCATTTGCATGCAAATATGCGAAATTGGTACGAAATCTCCGATTTGGCAAGCACGATCATGGTTTATTCGAGCTTATGTCAGATTCGACGATTATTCGTTTCACAAATGAATTTCTGTACGGAATCGCTGTTTAGCGTGCTAGATCAGTGCATTTGTATTCAAATATGCGAAATTGGTACGGAAACTCCGACCAGGCAAGCACGACCACGATTTATTCGAGCTTATGTCAGATTCGACGATTCTTCGTTTCAGAAGTGTATTACTGTGCGGAATCGCTGTTTCGCGTGCTATATCAGTGCATTTGCATGCAAGTATGCGAAATTGGAATTGAAACTCCGACCCGGCAAGCACGATCACAATTTATTCGAGCCTATGTCAGATTCGACGATTATTCGTTTCACAAATGAATTTCTGTACGAAATCGCTGTTTAGCGTGCTAGATCAGTGCATTTGTATTCAAATATACGAAATTGGCACGGAAACTCCGATTCGGCAAGCACGACCACGATTTATTCGAGATTATGTCAGATTCGACGATTCTTCGTTTGAGAAGTGTATTTCTGTGCGGAATCGCTGTCTCGCGCGCTAGATCAGTGCATTTGCATGCAAATATACGAAATTGGCACGAAAACTCCGATTCGGCAAGCACGATCACGATTTATTCGAGCTTATGTCAGATTCGACGATTATTTGTTTCACAAATGAATTTCTGTGCGGAATCGCCGTTTCGCGGGCTAGATCAGTGCATTTGCATGCAAACATGCCAAATTGGCACAGAAACTCCGACCCGTCAAGCACGATCACAATTTATTCGAGCCTATGTCAGATTCGACGATTCTTCGTTTCAGAAGTGTATTTCTGTGCGGAATCGCTGTTTCGCGTGCTAGATAAGTGCATTTATATGCAGATATGCGAAATTGGCACGGAAACTCCGATTTGGCAAGCACGATCACGATTTATTCGAGCTTACGTCAGATTCGACGATTCTTCCTTTGCAGAAGTGTATTTCTGTGCGGAATCGCTGTTTCGCGCGCTAGATCAGTGCATTTGCATGCAAATATACGAAATTGGCACGAAAACTCCGATTCGGCAAGCACGATCACGATTTATTCGAGCTTATGTCAGATTCGACGATTATTTGTTTCACAAATGAATTTCTGTGCGGAATCGCCGTTTCGCGGGCTAGATCAGTGCATTTGCATGCAAACATGCCAAATTGGCACAGAAACTCCGACCCGTCAAGCACGATCACAATTTATTCGAGCCTATGTCAGATTCGACGATTCTTCGTTTCAGAAGTGTATTTCTGTGCGGAATCGCTGTTTCGCGTGCTAGATAAGTGCATTTATATGCAGATATGCGAAATTGGCACGGAAACTCCGATTTGGCAAGCACGATCACGATTTATTCGAGCTTACGTCAGATTCGACGATTCTTCGTTTCAGAAGTGTATTTCTGTGCGGAATCGCTGTTTCGCGTGTTAGATCAGTGCATTTGCATGCAAATATGCGAAATTGGTACGGAAACTCCGATTCGGCAAGCACGACCACGATTTATTCGAGCTTATGTCAGATTCGACGATTCTTCGTTTCAGAAGTGTATTTCAGTGCGGAATCGCTGTTTCGCGAGCTAGATCAGTGCATTTGCAGGCAGGTATGCCAAATTGGAATAGAAACTCCGACACGGCAAGCACGGTCACGATTTATTCGACGTTATGTCAGATTCGACGATTCTTCGTTTCAGAAGTGTATTTCTGTGTGGAATCGCTGTTTCGCGTGCTAGATCAGTGCATTTGTATGCAAATATGCGAAATTGGTACGGAAACTCCGATTCGGCAAGCACGACCACGATTTATTCGAGCTTATGTCAGATTCGACGATTCTTCGTTTCAGAAGTGTATTACTGTGCGGAATCGCTGTTTCGCGTGCTATATCAGTGCATTTGCATGCAAGTATGCGAAATTGGAATTGAAACTCCGACCCGGCAAGCACGATCACAATTTATTCGAGCCTATGTCAGATTCGACGATTATTCGTTTCACAAATGAATTTCTGTACGGAATCGCTGTTTAGCGTGCTAGATCAGTGCATTTGTATTCAAATATACGAAATTGGCACGGAAACTCCGATTCGGCAAGCACGACCACGATTTATTCGAGATTATGTCAGATTCGACGATTCTTCGTTTGAGAAGTGTATTTCTGTGCGGAATCGCTGTCTCGCGCGCTAGATCAGTGCATTTGCATGCAAATATACGAAATTGGCACGAAAACTCCGATTCGGCAAGCACGATCACGATTTATTCGAGCTTATGTCAGATTCGACGATTATTTGTTTCACTAATGAATTTCTGTGCGGAATCGCCGTTTCGCGGGCTAGATCAGTGCATTTGCATGCAAACATGCCAAATTGGCACAGAAACTCCGCCCCGTCAAGCACGATCACAATTTATTCGAGCCTATGTCAGATTCGACGATTCTTCGTTTCAGAAGTGTATTTCTGTGCGGAATCGCTGTTTCGCGTGCTAGATAAGTGCATTTATATGCAGATATGCGAAATTGGCACGGAAACTCCGATTTGGCAAGCACGATCACGATTTATTCGAGCTTACGTCAGATTCGACGATTCTTCGTTTCAGAAGTGTATTTCTGTGCGGAATCGCTGTTTCGCGTGTTAGATCAGTGCATTTGCATGCAAACATTCCAAATTGGCACAGAAACTCCGATCCGCACAAACACGATCACGATTTATTCGAGCTTATGTCAGATTCGACGATTCTTCGTTTCAGAAGTGTATTTCAGTGCGGAATCGCTGTTTCGCGCGCTAGATCAGTGCATTTGCAGGCAGGTATGCCAAATTGGAATAGAAACTCCGACACGGCAAGCACGGTCACGATTTATTCGACGTTATGTCAGATTCGACGATTCTTCGTTTCAGAAGTGTATTTCTGTGCGGAATCGCTGTTTCGCGTGCTAGATCAGTGCATTTGCATGCAAATATGCGAAATTGGACAGAAACTCCGACCAGGCAAGCACGATCACAATTTATTCGAGCCTATGTCAGATTCGACGATTCTTCGTTTCAGAAGTGTATTTCAGTGCGGAATCGCTGTTTCGCGTGCTAGATCAGTGCATTTGCATACAAGTATGAGAAATTGGAATAGAAACCACGACCCGACAAGCACGATCGCGATTTAATCGAGCTTATGGCAGATTCGACGATTCTTCGTTTCAGAAGTGTATTTCTTTGCGGAATCGCTGTTTCGCGTGCTAGATCAGTGCATTTGCATGCAAATATGCGAAATTGGCACGAAAACTCCGATTCGGCAAGGACGATCACGATTTATTCGAGCTTATGTCAGATTCGACAATTATTCGTTTCACAAATGAATTTCTGTGCGGAATCGCTGTTTCGCGTAGTAGATCAGTGCATTTGCAAGCAAGTATGCCAAATTGGAATAGAAACTCCGACCCGGCAAGCACGATCACGATTTATTCGAGCTTATGTCAGATTCGACGATTCTTTGTTTCAGAAGTGTATTTCTGTGCGGAATCGCTGTTTCGCGTGCTAGATCAGTGCATTTGTATGCAGATATGCGAAATTGGCACGGAAACTCCGATTCGGCAAGCACGATCACGATTTATTCGAGCTTATGTCAAATTCGACGATTCTTCGTTTCAGAAGTGTATTTCTGTGCGGAATCGCTGTTTCGCGTGCTATATCAGTGCATTTGCATGCAAGTATGCGAAATTTTGATAGAAACTCCGACCCGGCAAGCACGATCACAATTTATTCGAGCTTATGTCAGATTCGACGATTCTTCGTTTCAGAAGTGTATTTCTGTGCGGAATCGCTGTTTCGCGTGCTATATCAGTGCATTTGCATGCAAGTATGCGAAATTTTAATAGAAACTCCGACCCGGCAAGCACGATCACAATTTATTCGAGCCTATGTCAGTTTCGACATTCTTCGTTTCAGAAGTGTATTTCTGTGCGGAATCGCTGTTTCGCGTAGTAGATCAGTGCATTTGTATGCAGATATGCGAAATTGGCACGGAAACTCCGATTCGGCAAGCACGATCACGATTTATTCGAGCTTATGTCAGATTCGACGATTCTTCGTTTCAGAAGTGTATTTCTGTGCGGAATCGCTGTTTCGCGTGCTATATCAGTGCATTTGCATGCAAGTATGCGAAATTTTAATAGAAAGTTCGACCCGGCAAGCACGATCACAATTTATTCGAGCCTATGTCAGATTCGACGATTCTTTGTTTCAGAAGTGTATTTCTGTGCGGAATCGCTGTTTCGCGTGCTAGATCAGTGCATTTGTATGCAGATATGCGAAATTGGCACGGAAACTCCGATTCGGCAAGCACGATCACGATTTATTCGAGCTTATGTCAGATTCGACGATTCTTCGTTTCAGAAGTGTATTTATGTGCGGAATCGCTGTTTCGCGTGCTATATCAGTGCATTTGCATGCAAGTATGCGAAATTTTAATAGAAACTCCGACCCGGCAAGCACGATCACAATTTATTCGAGCCTATGTCAGTTTCGACATTCTTCGTTTCAGAAGTGTATTTCTGTGCGGAATCGCTGTTTCGCGTAGTAGATCAGTGCATTTGTATGCAGATATGCGAAATTGGGACGGAAACTCCGATTCGGCAAGCACGATCATGATTTATTCAAGCTTATGTCAGATTCGACGATTCTTCGTTTCAGAAGTGTATTTCTGTGCGGAATCGCTGTTTCGCGTGCTATATCAGTGCATTTGCATGCAAGTATGCGAAATTTTAATAGAAACTTCGACCCGGCAAGCACGATCACAATTTATTCGAGCCTATGTCAGATTCGACGATTCTTTGTTTCAGAAGTGTATTTCTGTGCGGAATCGCTGTTTCGCGTGCTAGATCAGTGCATTTGTATGCAGATATGCGAAATTGGCACGGAAACTCCGATTCGGCAAGCACGACCACGATTTATTCGAGCTTATGTCAGATTCGACGATTCTTCGTTTCAGAAGTGTATTACTGTGCGGAATCGCTGTTTCGCGTGCTATATCAGTGCATTTGCATGCTAGTATGCGAAATTGGAATTGAAACTCCGACCCGGCAAGCACGATCACAATTTATTCGAGCCTATGTCAGATTCGACGATTATTCGTTTCACAAATGAATTTCTGTACGGAATCGCTGTTTAGCGTGCTAGATCAGTGCATTTGTATTCAAATATACGAAATTGGCACGGAAACTCCGATTCGGCAAGCACGACCACGATTTATTCGAGATTATGTCAGATTCGACGATTCTTCGTTTGAGAAGTGTATTTCTGTGCGGAATCGTTGTTTCGCGCGCTAGATCAGTGTATTTGCATGCAAATATACGAAATTGGCACGAAAACTCCGATTCGGCTAGCACGATCACGATTTATTCGTGCTTATGTCAGATTCGACGATTATTTGTTTCACAAATGAATTCCTGTGCGGAATCGCTGTTTAGCGTGCTAGATCAGTGCATTTGTATGCAAAAATGCGAAATTGGTACGGAAACTCCGATTCGGCAAGCACGACCACGATTTATTCGAGTCTATGTCAGATTCGACGATTCTTCGTTTCAGAAGTGTATTTCTGTGCGGAATCGCTGTTTCGCGTGCTAGATCAGTGCATTTGTATGCAGATATGCGAAATTGGCACGGAAACTCCGATTTGGCAAGCACGATCACGATTTATTCGTGCTTACGTCAGATTCGACGATTCTTCGTTTCAGAAGTGTATTTCTGTGCGGAATCGCTGTTTCGCGCGCTAGATCAGTGCATTTGCAGGCAAGTATGCCAAATTGGAATAGAAACTCCGACACGGCAAGCACGATCACGATTTATTCGACGTTATGTCAGATTCGACGATTCTTCGTTTCAGAAGTGTATTTCTGTGCGGAATCGCTGTTTCGCGTGCTAGATTAGTGCATTTGCATGCAAATATGCGAAATTGGCACGAAAACTCCGATTCGGCAAGCACGATCACGATTTATTCGAGCTTATGTCAGATTCGACGATTATTTGTTTCACAAATGAATTTCTGTGCGGAATCGCTGTTTTGCGTGCTAGATCAGTGCATTTGTATGCAAATATGCGAAATTGGTACGGAAACTCCGATTCGGCAAGCACGACCACGATTTATTCGAGCTTATGTCAGATTCGACGATTCTTCGTTTCAGAAGTGTATTACTGTGCGGAATCGCCGTTTCGCGTGCTATATCAGTGCATTTGCATGCAAGTATGCGAAATTGGAATTGAAACTCCGACCCGGCAAGCACGATCACAATTTATTCGAGCCTATGTCAGATTCGACGATTATTCGTTTCACACATGAATTTCTGTACGGAATCGCTGTTTAGCGTGCTAGATCAGTGCATTTGTATTCAAATATACGAAATTGGCACGGAAACTCCGATTCGGCAAGCACGACCACGATTTATTCGAGATTATGTCAGATTCGACGATTCTTCGTTTCAGAAGTGTATTTCTGTGCGGAATCGCTGTTTCGCGTGCTAGATTAGTGCATTTGCATGCAAATATGCGAAATTGGCACGAAAACTCCGATTCGGCAAGCACGATCACGATTTATTCGAGCTTATGTCAGATTCGACGATTATTTGTTTCACAAATGAATTTCTGTGCGGAATCGCTGTTTTGCGTGCTAGATCAGTGCATTTGTATGCAAATATGCGAAATTGGTACGGAAACTCCGATTCGGCAAGCACGACCAAGATTTATTCGAGCTTATGTCAGATTCGACGATTCTTCGTTTCAGAAGTGTATTACTGTGCGGAATCGCTGTTTCGCGTGCTATATCAGTGCATTTGCATGCAAGTATGCGAAATTGGAATTGAAACTCCGACCCGGCAAGCACGATCACAATTTATTCGAGCTTATGTCAGATTCGACGATTATTTGTTTCACAAATGAATTTCTGTGCGGAATCGCCGTTTCGCCGGCTAGATCAGTGCATTTGCATGCAAACATGCCAAATTGGCACAGAAACTCCGACCCGTCAAGCACGATCACAATTTATTCGAGCCTATGTCAGATTCGACGACTCTTCGTTTCAGAAGTGTATTTCTGTGCGGAATCGCTGTTTCGCGTGCTAGATCAGTGCATTTGTATGCAGATATGCGAAATTGGCACGGAAACTCCGATTTGGCAAGCACGATCACGATTTATTCGAGCTTACGTCAGATTCGACGATTCTTTGTTTCAGAAGTGTATTTCTGTGCGGAATCGCTGTTTCGCGTGCTAGATCAGTGCATTTGTATGCAGATTTGCGAAATTGGCACGGAAACTCCGATTCGGCAAGCACGATCACGATTTATACGAGCTTATGTCAGATTCGACGATTCTTCGTTTCAGAAGTGTATTTCTGTGCGGAATCGCTGTTTCGCGTGCTAGATCAGTGCATTTGCAGGCAAGTATGCCAAATTGGAATAGAAACTCCGACCCGGCAAGCACGATCACGATTTATTCGAGCTTATGTCAGATTCGACGATTCTTTGTTTCAGAAGTGTATTTCTGTGCGGAATCGCTGTTTCGCGTGCTAGATCAGTGCATTTGTATGCAGATTTGCGAAATTGGCACGGAAACTCCGATTCGGCAAGCACGATCACGATTTATACGAGCTTATGTCAGATTCGACGATTCTTCGTTTCAGAAGTGTATTTCTGTGCGGAATCGCTGTTTCGCGTGCTAGATCAGTGCATTTGCAGGCAAGTATGCCAAATTGGAATAGAAACTCCGACACGGCAAGCACGATCACGATTTATTCGACGTTATGTCAGATTCGACGATTCTTCGTTTCAGAAGTGTATTTCTGTGCGGAATCGCTGTTTCGCGTGCTAGATCAGTGCATTTGCATGCAAACATTCCAAATTGGCACAGAAACTCCGATCCGCACAAACACGATCACGTTTTATTCGAGCTTATGTCAGATTCGACGATTCTTCGTTTCAGAAGTGTATTTCAGTGCGGAATCGCTGTTTCGCGCGCTAGATCAGTGCATTTGCAGCCAAGTATGCCAAATTGGAATAGAAACTCCGACACGGCAAGCACGATCACGATTTATTCGACGTTATGTCAGATTCGACGATTCTTCGTTTCAGAAGTGTATTTATGTGCGGAATCGCTGTTTCGCGTGTTAGATCAGTGCATTTGCATGCAAACATTCCAAATTGGCACAGAAACTCCGATCCGCACAAACACGATCACGATTTATTCGAGCTTATGTCAGATTCGACGATTCTTCGTTTCAGAAGTGTATTTCAGTGCGGAATCGCTGTTTCGCGCGCTAGATCAGTGCATTTGCAGGCAAGTATGCCAAATTGGAATAGAAACTCCGACACGGCAAGCACGATCACAATTTATTCGAGCCTATGTCAGTTTCGACATTCTTCGTTTCAGAAGTGTATTTCTGTGCGGAATCGCTGTTTCGCGCGCTAGATCAGTGCATTTGCATGCAAATATGCGAAATTGGCACGAAATCTCCGATTTGGCAAGCACGATCATGGTTTATTCGAGCTTATGTCAGATTCGACGATTATTCGTTTCACAAATGAATTTCTGTACGGAATCGCTGTTTAGCGTGCTAGATCAGTGCATTTGTATGCAAATATGCGAAATTGGTACGGAAACTCCGATTCGGCAAGCACGACCATGATTTATTCGAGCTTATGTCAGATTCGACGATTCTTCGTTTCAGAAGTGTATTACTGTGCGGAATCGCTGTTTCGCGTGCTATATCAGTGCATTTGCATGCAAGTATGCGAAATTGGAATTGAAACTCCGACCGCCAATCACGATCACGATTTATTAGAGCTTATGTCAGATTCGACGATTCTTCGTTTCAGAAGTGTATTTCAGTGCGGAATCGCTGTTTCGCGCGCTAGATCAGTGCATTTGCAGGCAAGTATGCCAAATTGGAATAGAATCTCCGACACGGCAAGCACGGTCACGATTTATTCGACGTTATGTCAGATTCGACGATTCCTCGTTTCAGAAGTGTATTTCTGTGCGGAATCGCTGTTTCGCGTGCTAGATCAGTGCATTTGCATGCAAATATGCGAAATTGGACAGAAACTCCGACCAGGCAAGCACGATCACAATTTATTCGAGCCTATGTCAGATTCGACGATTCTTCGTTTCAGAAGTGTATTTCAGTGCGGAATCGCTGTTTCGCGTGCTAGATCAGTGCATTTGCATACAAGTATGAGAAATTGGAATAGAAACCACGACCCGACAAGCACGATCGCGATTTAATCGAGCTTATGGCAGATTCGACGATTCTTCGTTTCAGAAGAGTATTTCTTTGCGGAATCGCTGTTTCGCGTGCTAGATCAGTGCATTTGCATGCAAATATGCGAAATTGGCACGAAATCTCCGATTCGGCAAGGACGATCACGATTTATTCGACGTTATGTCAGATTCGACGATTCTTCGTTTCAGAAGTGTATTTATGTGCGGAATCGCTGTTTCGCGTGTTAGATCAGTGCATTTGCATGCAAACATTCCAAATTGGCACAGAAACTCCGATCCGCACAAACACGATCACGATTTATTCGAGCTTATGTCAGATTCGACGATTCTTCGTTTCAGAAGTGTATTTCAGTGCGGAATCGCTGTTTCGCGCGCTAGATCAGTGCATTTGCAGGCAAGTATGCCAAATTGGAATAGAAACTCCGACACGGCAAGCACGATCACAATTTATTCGAGCCTATGTCAGTTTCGACATTCTTCGTTTCAGAAGTGTATTTCTGTGCGGAATCGCTGTTTCGCGCGCTAGATCAGTGCATTTGCATGCAAATATGCGAAATTGGCACGAAATCTCCGATTTGGCAAGCACGATCATGGTTTATTCGAGCTTATGTCAGATTCGACGATTATTCGTTTCACAAATGAATTTCTGTACGGAATCGCTGTTTAGCGTGCTAGATCAGTGCATTCGTATGCAAATATGCGAAATTGGTACGGAAACTCCGATCCGCACAAACACGATCACGTTTTATTCGAGCTTATGTCAGATTCGACGATTCTTCGTTTCAGAAGTGTATTTCAGTGCGGAATCGCTGTTTCGCGCGCTAGATCAGTGCATTTGCAGGCAAGTATGCCAAATTGGAATAGAAACTCCGACCCGGCAAGCACGATCACAATTTATTCGAGCCTATGTCAGATTCGACGATTATTCGTTTCACAAATGAATTTCTGTACGGAATCGCTGTTTAGCGTGCTAGATCAGTGCATTTGTATTCAAATATACGAAATTGGCACGGAAACTCCGATTCGGCAAGCACGACCACGATTTATTCGAGATTATGTCAGATTCGACGATTCTTCGTTTGAGAAGTGTATTTCTGTGCGGAATCGTTGTTTCGCGCGCTAGATCAGTGTATTTGCATGCAAATATACGAAATTGGCACGAAAACTCCGATTCGGCTAGCACGATCACGATTTATTCGTGCTTATGTCAGATTCGACGATTATTTGTTTCACAAATGAATTCCTGTGCGGAATCGCTGTTTAGCGTGCTAGATCAGTGCATTTGTATGCAAATATGCGAAATTGGTACGGAAACTCCGATTCGGCAAGCACGACCACGATTTATTCGAGTCTATGTCAGATTCGACGATTCTTCGTTTCAGAAGTGTATTTCTGTGCGGAATCGCTGTTTCGCGTGCTAGATCAGTGCATTTGTATGCAGATATGCGAAATTGGCACGGAAACTCCGATTTGGCAAGCACGATCACGATTTATTCGAGCTTACGTCAGATTCGACGATTCTTCGTTTCAGAAGTGTATTTCTGTGCGGAATCGCTGTTTCGCGCGCTAGATCAGTGCATTTGCAGGCAAGTATGCCAAATTGGAATAGAAACTCCGACACGCAAGCACGATCACGATTTATTCGACGTTATGTCAGATTCGACGATTCTTCGTTTCAGAAGTGTATTTCTGTGCGGAATCGCTGTTTCGCGTGCTAGATTAGTGCATTTGCATGCAAATATGCGAAATTGGCACGAAAACTCCGATTCGGCAAGCACGATCACGATTTATTCGAGCTTATGTCAGATTCGACGATTATTTGTTTCACAAATGAATTTCTGTGCGGAATCGCTGTTTTGCGTGCTAGATCAGTGCATTTGTATGCAAATATGCGAAATTGGTACGGAAACTCCGATTCGGCAAGCACGACCACGATTTATTCGAGCTTATGTCAGGTTCGACGATTCTTCGTTTCAGAAGTGTATTACTGTGCGGAATCGCTGTTTCGCGTGCTATATCAGTGCATTTGCATGCAAGTATGCGAAATTGGAATTGAAACTCCGACCCGGCAATCACGATCACAATTTATTCGAGCCTATGTCAGATTCGACGATTATTCGTTTCACAAATGAATTTCTGTACGGAATCGCTGTTTAGCGTGCTAGATCAGTGCATTTGTATTCAAATATACGAAATTGGCACGGAAACTCCGATTCGGCAAGCACGACCACGATTTATTCGAGATTATGTCAGATTCGACGATTCTTCGTTTCAGAAGTGTATTTCTGTGCGGAATCGCTGTTTCGCGTGCTAGATTAGTGCATTTGCATGCAAATATGCGAAATTGGCACGAAAACTCCGATTCGGCAAGCACGATCACGATTTATTCGAGCTTATGTCAGATTCGACGGTTATTTGTTTCACAAATGAATTTCTGTGCGGAATCGCTGTTTTGCGTGCTAGATCAGTGCATTTGTATGCAAATATGCGAAATTGGTACGGAAACTCCGATTCGGCAAGCACGACCAAGATTTATTCGAGCTTATGTCAGATTCGACGATTCTTCGTTTCAGAAGTGTATTACTGTGCGGAATCGCTGTTTCGCGTGCTATATCATTGCATTTGCATGCAAGTATGCGAAATTGGAATTGAAACTCCGACCCGGCAAGCACGATCACAATTTATTCGAGCCTATGTCAGATTCGACGATTATTCGTTTCACAAATGAATTTCTGTACGGAATCGCTGTTTAGCGTGCTAGATCAGTGCATTTGTATTCAAATATACGAAATTGGCACGGAAACTCCGATTCGGCAAGCACGACCACGATTTATTCGAGATTATGTCAGATTCGACGATTCTTCGTTTGAGAAGTGTATTTCTGTGCGGAATCGCTGTTTCGCGCGCTAGATCAGTGCATTTGCATGCAAATATACGAAATTGGCACGAAAACTCCGATTCGGCAAGCACGATCACGATTTATTCGAGCTTATGTCAGATTCGACGATTATTTGTTTCACAAATGAATTTCTGTGCGGAATCGCCGTTTCGCGGGCTAGATCAGTGCATTTGCATGCAAACATGCCAAATTGGCACAGAAACTCCGACCCGTCAAGCACGATCACAATTTATTCGAGCCTATGTCAGATTCGACGACTCTTCGTTTCAGAAGTGTATTTCTGTGCGGAATCGCTGTTTCGCGTGCTAGATCAGTGCATTTGTATGCAGATATGCGAAATTGGCACGGAAACTCCGATTTGGCAAGCACGATCACGATTTATTCGAGCTTACGTCAGATTCGACGATTCTTTGTTTAAGAAGTGTATTTCTGTGCGGAATCGCTGTTTCGCGTGCTAGATCAGTGCATTTGTATGCAGATTTGCGAAATTGGCACGGAAACTCCGATTCGGCAAGCACGATCACGATTTATACGAGCTTATGTCAGATTCGACGATTCTTCGTTTCAGAAGTGTATTTCTGTGCGGAATCGCTGTTTCGCGTGCTAGATCAGTGCATTTGCAGGCAAGTATGCCAAATTGGAATAGAAACTCCGACCCGGCAAGCACGATCACGATTTATTCGAGCTTATGTCAGATTCGACGATTCTTTGTTTCAGAAGTGTATTTCTGTGCGGAATCGCTGTTTCGCGTGCTAGATCAGTGCATTTGTATGCAGATTTGCGAAATTGGCACGGAAACTCCGATTCGGCAAGCACGATCACGATTTATACGAGCTTATGTCAGATTCGACGATTCTTCGTTTCAGAAGTGTATTTCTGTGCGGAATCGCTGTTTCGCGTGCTAGATCAGTGCATTTGCAGGCAAGTATGCCAAATTGGAATAGAAACTCCGACACGGCAAGCACGATCACGATTTATTCGACGTTATGTCAGATTCGACGATTCTTCGTTTCAGAAGTGTATTTCTGTGCGGAATCGCTGTTTCGCGTGCTAGATCAGTGCATTTGCATGCAAACATTCCAAATTGGCACAGAAACTCCGATCCGCACAAACACGATCACGTTTTATTCGAGCTTATGTCAGATTCGACGATTCTTCGTTTCAGAAGTGTATTTCAGTGCGGAATCGCTGTTTCGCGCGCTAGATCAGTGCATTTGCAGGCAAGTATGCCAAATTGGAATAGAAACTCCGACACGGCAAGCACGATCACGATTTATTCGACGTTATGTCAGATTCGACGATTCTTCGTTTCAGAAGTGTATTTATGTGCGGAATCGCTGTTTCGCGTGTTAGATCAGTGCATTTGCATGCAAACATTCCAAATTGGCACAGAAACTCCGATCCGCACAAACACGATCACGATTTATTCGAGCTTATGTCAGATTCGACGATTCTTCGTTTCAGAAGTGTATTTCAGTGCGGAATCGCTGTTTCGCGCGCTAGATCAGTGCATTTGCAGGCAAGTATGCCAAATTGGAATAGAAACTCCGACACGGCAAGCACGATCACAATTTATTCGAGCCTATGTCAGTTTCGACATTCTTCGTTTCAGAAGTGTATTTCTGTGCGGAATCGCTGTTTCGCGCGCTAGATCAGTGCATTTGCATGCAAGTATGCGAAATTGGCACGAAATCTCCGATTTGGCAAGCACGACCATGGTTTATTCGAGCTTATGTCAGATTCGACGATTATTCGTTTCACAAATGAATTTCTGTACGGAATCGCTGTTTAGCGTGCTAGATCAGTGCATTTGTATGCAAATATGCGAAATTGGTACGGAAACTCCGATTCGGCAAGCACGACCATGATTTATTCGAGCTTATGTCAGATTCGACGATTCTTCGTTTCAGAAGTGTATTACTGTGCGGAATCGCTGTTTCGCGTGCTATATCAGTGCATTTGCATGCAAGTATGCGAAATTGGAATTGAAACTCCGACCGCCAATCACGATCACGATTTATTAGAGCTTATGTCAGATTCGACGATTCTTCGTTTCAGAAGTGTATTTCAGTGCGGAATCGCTGTTTCGCGCGCTAGATCAGTGCATTTGCAGGCAAGTATGCCAAATTGGAATAGAATCTCCGACACGGCAAGCACGGTCACGATTTATTCGACGTTATGTCAGATTCGACGATTCCTCGTTTCAGAAGTGTATTTCTGTGCGGAATCGCTGTTTCGCGTGCTAGATCAGTGCATTTGCATGCAAATATGCGAAATTGGACAGAAACTCCGACCAGGCAAGCACGATCACAATTTATTCGAGCCTATGTCAGATTCGACGATTCTTCGTTTCAGAAGTGTATTTCAGTGCGGAATCGCTGTTTCGCGTGCTAGATCAGTGCATTTGCATACAAGTATGAGAAATTGGAATAGAAACCACGACCCGACAAGCACGATCGCGATTTAATCGAGCTTATGGCAGATTCGACGATTCTTCGTTCAGAAGTGTATTTCTTTGCGGAATCGCTGTTTCGCGTGCTAGATCAGTGCATTTGCATGCAAATATGCGAAATTGGCACGAAAACTCCGATTCGGCAAGGACGATCACGATTTATTCGAGCTCATGTCAGATTCGACAATTATTCGTTTCACAAATGAATTTCTGTGCGGAATCGCTGTTTCGCGTAGTAGATCAGTGCATTTGCAAGCAAGTATGCCAAATTGGCACAGAAACTCCGACCCGTCAAGCACGATCACAATTTATTCGAGCCTATGTCAGATTCGACGACTCTTCGTTTCAGAAGTGTATTTCTGTGCGGAATCGCTGTTTCGCGTGCTAGATCAGTGCATTTGTATGCAGATATGCGAAATTGGCACGGAAACTCCGATTTGGCAAGCACGATCACGATTTATTCGAGCTTACGTCAGATTCGACGATTCTTCGTTTCAGAAGTGTATTTCTGTGCGGAATCGCTGTTTCGCGCGCTAGATCAGTGCATTTGCAGGCAAGTATGCCAAATTGGACTAGAAACTCCGACACGGCAAGCACGATCACGATTTATTCGACGTTATGTCAGATTCGACGATTCTTCGTTTCAGAAGTGTATTTCTGTGCGGAATCGCTGTTTCGCGTGCTAGATCAGTGCATTTGCATGCAAACATTCCAAATTGGCACAGAAACTCCGATACGCACAAACACGATCACGTTTTATTCGAGCTTATGTCAGATTCGACGATTCTTCGTTTCAGAAGTGTATTTCAGTGCGGAATCGCTGTTTCGCGCGCTAGATCAGTGCATTTGCAGGCAAGTATGCCAAATTGGAATAGAAACTCCGACACGGCAAGCACGATCACGATTTATTCGACGTTATGTCAGATTCGACGATTCTTCGTTTCAGAAGTGTATTTATGTGCGGAATCGCTGTTTCGCGTGTTAGATCAGTGCATTTGCATGCAAACATTCCAAATTGGCACAGAAACTCCGATCCGCACAAACACGATCACGATTTATTCGAGCTTATGTCAGATTCGACGATTCTTCGTTTCAGAAGTGTATTTCAGTGCGGAATCGCTGTTTCGCGCGCTAGATCAGTGCATTTGCAGGCAAGTATGCCAAATTGGAATAGAAACTCCGACACGGCAAGCACGATCACAATTTATTCGAGCCTATGTCAGTTTCGACATTCTTCGTTTCAGAAGTGTATTTCTGTGCGGAATCGCTGTTTCGCGCGCTAGATCAGTGCATTTGCATGCAAATATGCGAAATTGGTACGGAAACTCCGATCCGCACAAACACGATCACGTTTTATTCGAGCTTATGTCAGATTCGACGATTCTTCGTTTCAGAAGTGTATTTCAGTGCGGAATCGCTGTTTCGCGCGCTAGATCAGTGCATTTGCAGGCAAGTATGCCAAATTGGAATAGAAACTCCGACACGGCAAGCACGATCACGATTTATTCGACGTTATGTCAGATTCGACGATTCTTCGTTTCAGAAGTGTATTTCTGTGCGGAATCGCTGTTTCGCGTGCTAGATCAGTGCATTTGTATGCAAATATGCGAAATTGGTACGGAAACTCCGATTCGGCAAGCACGACCACGATTTATTCGAGCTTATGTCAGATTCGACGATTCTTCGTTTCAGAAGTGTATTACTGTGCGGAATCGCTGTTTCGCGTGCTATATCAGTGCATTTGCATGCAAGTATGCGAAATTGGAATTGAAACTCCGACCCGGCAAGCACGATCACAATTTATTCGAGCCTATGTCAG
Organism: Lasioglossum baleicum; assembly: GCF_051020765.1. Taxonomy (NCBI): domain Eukaryota; kingdom Metazoa; phylum Arthropoda; class Insecta; order Hymenoptera; family Halictidae; genus Lasioglossum; species Lasioglossum baleicum. Next base: position 485,647 of record NW_027469174.1, read on the forward strand.
ATTCGACGATTATTCGTTTCACAAATGAATTTCTGTACGGAATCGCTGTTTAGCGTGCTAGATCAGTGCATTTGTATTCAAATATACGAAATTGGCACGGAAACTCCGAGTCGGGCAAGCACGACCACGATTTATTCGAGATTATGTCAGATTCGACGATTCTTCGTTTGAGAAGTGTATTTCTGTGCGGAATCGCTGTCTCGCGCGCTAGATCAGTGCATTTGCATGCAAATATACGAAATTGGCACGAAAACTCCGATTCGGCAAGCACGATCACGATTTATTCGAGCTTATGTCAGATTCGACGATTATTTGTTTCACTAATGAATTTCTGTGCGGAATCGCCGTTTCGCGGCTAGATCAGTGCATTTGCATGCAAACATGCCAAATTGGCACAGAAACTCCGACCCGTCAAGCACGATCACAATTTATTCGAGCCTATGTCAGATTCGACGATTCTTCGTTTCAGAAGTGTATTTCTGTGCGGAATCGCTGTTTCGCGTGCTAGATAAGTGCATTTATATGCAGATATGCGAAATTGGCACGGAAACTCCGATTTGGCAAGCACGATCACGATTTATTCGAGCTTACGTCAGATTCGACGATTCTTCGTTTCAGAAGTGTATTTCTGTGCGGAATCGCTGTTTCGCGTGTTAGATCAGTGCATTTGCATGCAAACATTCCAAATTGGCACAGAAACTCCGATCCGCACAAACACGATCACGATTTATTCGAGCTTATGTCAGATTCGACGATTCTTCGTTTCAGAAGTGTATTTCAGTGCGGAATCGCTGTTTCGCGCGCTAGATCAGTGCATTTGCAGGCAGGTATGCCAAATTGGAATAGAAACTCCGACACGGCAAGCACGGTCACGATTTATTCGACGTTATGTCAGATTCGACGATTCTTCGTTTCAGAAGTGTATTTCTGTGCGGAATCGCTGTTTTGCGTGCTAGATCAGTGCATTTGTATGCAAATATGCGAAATTGGTACGGAAACTCCGATTCGGCAAGCACGACCACGATTTATTCGAGCTTATGTCAGATTCGACGATTCTTCGTTTCAGAAGTGTATTACTGTGCGGAATCGCTGTTTCGCGTGCTATATCAGTGCATTTGCATGCAAGTATGCGAAATTGGAATTGAAACTCCGACCCGGCAAGCACGATCACAATTTATTCGAGCCTATGTCAGATTCGACGATTATTCGTTTCAACAAATGAATTTCTGTACGGAATCGCTGTTTAGCGTGCTAGATCAGTGCATTTGTATTCAAATATACGAAATTGGCACGGAAACTCCGATTCGGCAAGCACGACCACGATTTATTCGAGATTATGTCAGATTCGACGATTCTTCGTTTCAGAAGTGTATTTCTGTGCGGAATCGCTGTTTCGCGTGCTAGATTAGTGCATTTGCATGCAAATATGCGAAATTGGCACGAAAACTCCGATTCGGCAAGCACGATCACGATTTATTCGAGCTTATGTCAGATTCGACGATTATTTGTTTCACAAATGAATTTCTGTGCGGAATCGCTGTTTTGCGTGCTAGATCAGTGCATTTGTATGCAAATATGCGAAATTGGTACGGAAACTCCGATTCGGCAAGCACGACCAAGATTTATTCGAGCTTATGTCAGATTCGACGATTCTTCGTTTCAGAAGTGTATTACTGTGCGGAATCGCTGTTTCGCGTGCTATATCAGTGCATTTGCATGCAAGTATGCGAAATTGGAATTGAAACTCCGACCCGGCAAGCACGATCACAATTTATTCGAGCCTATGTCAGATTCGACGATTATTCGTTTCACAAATGAATTTCTGTACGGAATCGCTGTTTAGCGTGCTAGATCAGTGCATTTGTATTCAAATATACGAAATTGGCACGGAAACTCCGATTCGGCAAGCACGACCACGATTTATTCGAGATTATGTCAGATTCGACGATTCTTCGTTTGAGAAGTGTATTTCTGTGCGGAATCGCTGTTTCGCGCGCTAGATCAGTGCATTTGCATGCAAATATACGAAATTGGCACGAAAACTCCGATTCGGCAAGCACGATCACGATTTATTCGAGCTTATGTCAGATTCGACGATTATTTGTTTCACAAATGAATTTCTGTGCGGAATCGCCGTTTCGCGGGCTAGATCAGTGCATTTGCATGCAAACATGCCAAATTGGCACAGAAACTCCGACCCGTCAAGCACGATCACAATTTATTCGAGCCTATGTCAGATTCGACGACTCTTCGTTTCAGAAGTGTATTTCTGTGCGGAATCGCTGTTTCGCGTGCTAGATCAGTGCATTTGTATGCAGATATGCGAAATTGGCACGGAAACTCCGATTTGGCAAGCACGATCACGATTTATTCGAGCTTA